>NC_084741.1:62619067-62694067 GCF_033978785.1 Entelurus aequoreus | reverse complement strand
TCAAGTGCTTAGTGTGTATTCTCTGGGTACTCTGGTTTAAAAAAACAAACAGTTTTTAAGTTAGTTTGTGACTCTAATTTGTCCTTGAATCTAAATGTGAGTGGGTGGTTGTTTGTCTACTCCAGGCCTGGGCAATTATTTTGACTCGGGGGGCCAAATTTTGAGAAAAAAATGTGTCTGGGGCCGGTATATCTATTTTTAGGAACACTAACACAAAACCTCACAATAATGTCTGATTGAATGCTAAAACGTTATGACACACCGCATTAAAAACGGAATTGAATTTGTATTTTTTTTTATGAATGAGACACCCAGAATGTACATGAAAATAAAGAATGTGTGATTTACAATATTAACTATGAACGATAAAACACTGAATATTGACAACATATGAATGTCACACCCCCTCTCGATCGACATATTTTACAATCAAGCGAAACGCAACAAAAATGCAACAAACACAGCGAAATATGAACGTGAAGGGTAAAAAAACAAAACACATACATTCTGATATCTCTAAGCTTAGAACTTTGTTGTAAAAAATCTCATTCCACGTCTGTCCCTGACAGCCACATTTCAGGCTCGCTTTGGAAACACTCTGTGGAAACACTCCCCACCCACACTGCTTGGTGCCTCATCTGAGTTGCTGTGACTTAGATTACTACAGTAACTAATTAGATTACCATAGTAACTAGTATATCATACAAAAGCACAGATTCCAACCATTTAAATATTTTGTATAGTTCAAGACTTACGGTAATTTGAAAACATCACTGCACATCATAATGGTAGCTACAGTTTCCATCTTAAAGATCTAAAAAACTGATTTGGGAATGTGTGGCGGGCCAGATTGAAAAGCTTAAAGGGCCGCACGTGGCCCCCGGGCTTTAATTTGTTCAGGTCTGGTCTACTCTATTCTGTATGTGCCCTGTGATTGGCTGGTGGCCAGTCCAGAATGTACCCCACCTATCGCCTTAAGTGGGATTGGTATGATCCACCTATGGCCCCGGAAAAAAACAAGTGGTAAAAAATGAACACAATTTTGCTCTGGAACAGCTCACCACTGAGAAAGCAGAAATGTCAATTAAAAACATGAAGGAAATTATTCAGGGTTTTTTTCTTTAACTGGTCTCCTGCGTTAAAGTGTGAGACATTCATTTTAGTCCAACTGAAAATAATGAAGACGGAGCGAAAGGAGTGACAAAGAAAGACATGTTTGATCCTTTCTCATAATCACAGATGCAACGTCAAGTGATTCCTCATGCAAATAGTTCTAAAACAATGGAAGCTGATGTCAACCAGGACCATGACTCAGTTGTATCAGTTCAAACATAACATATTGGAGGTGGGATTTATCGGATTTGAATCCGGCTATTAATCTCAATTTGCACTTAAATTGTCAGGATTTCAGAAAAATGGAAATGTACAAAAAATGGCCCTCGTGCAAAGAAAGACTTGCAGGTAAATCAGTGTGCTAATGTTGCATTCCCTAAAATCATCTAAATTAATGTGCCATGAAATAGATCATTAATGAGGATGCATGGGGCAGACGTGGAGATAGACAGGTAAGGATGCAGCACACGGCAGACATCATTACACAAGGCCACACATAGCAAAGTTAATAACTTCAAGTTTGATTGTGATAAATATGGCCTTCTTTTCTACAAGTGGTCCAATAAATCCCAATCGCACTTTTTATTGACACAAAACTCATTGACTAGCCACTTGTGTTGTATTTTGTACCATTCCGACTATTTTCCTTGCCTTTTTTAGTACCGCCATTAATTTTGTATTTATTTAGCCTTTTTCTAACCAGGTGAAATCCCATTGAGATCAAAGATCTCTTTTCCAAGGGAGACCTGGCCAAGAGGGCAGCAGCAAGGTTACATTAAAAACAGTAAACAACACATAAAACATCAAATTTACAACATTAAGACTTGCTCACATAACACATGTGCATACAGACAAGGTGGACCGCAATCCTTTCACTGAAGCGTTAAACTCATTTAATGTAACAAGGGTTTGAAGTTGGGAATAAGCGGTAGAAAATGGATGGATGGATGGGGTTTGAAGTTGAAGATTGGATTGTAGGTTATTCCAAGCCTTTGGTGCTGAAAACCTATATACTTTCTTGCCCAGTTCAGTTCTTTAAAAAGATTATCAATCAATTGGAACCACTGAACAAAATAAACGCTATATACAGTAGTAGCATTTTTGGACTATAAGGCGCACTTAAAATCCTTTCATTTTCTCAAAAATCGACAGTGCGCCTTATAACCCGGTGCGCCTAATGTACGGAATAATTCTGGTTGTGGATACTGACCTCGAAGCTATTTTATTTGGTACATGGTGTAATGATAAGTGGTAGTCACACATAAGAGATACGTGTAGACTGATGCTTGTAAACAACACCAAAACTTTAAATGTTCCATTGAGAATATAGAACATTACACACGGCACTCAAAAATCTGTCAAAATATTTTAGTACGACTTTGGTAAGCTATGAAGCCACACCGCTTGATGGATTGTCAACATACGAGTATTACTATGGTGTGTGTTTAAGGACCGCGAAATGGCACCAATTAGCAGACATATTATCTGCCGTTTTGTTTCGCAATATTATGCAAAACCAACTTTTCGTACCTTCTGGTACCTGCTGATGTGTATTTGGGATCTGCATAAGGCCTGAAAATTTGCGCCCGTCCGCCATTGTAGTCGGAGCCGACGCCGTAGTCAACAAGCATCTTCTTTTTCTCTATCTTCTTGTTATGGGACATTCACCCTCCACTGTTGCCATTCGTAATATAAAGTAGTGTAAAATTCTAACTTGTATCTCGCTATGGAAGCGCTAAAACATACCGGTGTAGTGAGTTTACATTATTCACCCAAGGAACTTTAGTTATTAGAGTTCCAGTCGGACATTTTTTCACGGGACACATTTCCGGCGTTGTTGTTGCACTAGTGAGCCACGGATGAGGAGATGCTGCTACGTTATTGATTTAAGTAAAGTCTGAATGTCATTAAAACAGTTAGCTCCATCTTTTGACACTTCTTCCACTCCCGTCCTTGCACGCTACACCGCTACAACATGACGGGGAGAAGACGCTGTCCAAGGTGAGCCACGTAAATAAGACCACCCACAAAACGGCACATCTTGAAGCGACTGTCAGAAAGCGACTTAAAGATGGTCTATAAAACATAATCTATATAACATTTTGACCAAAGAACCACCATTACATGTTATGTAGACCACAAGGAAGTGTTTTACATTTAGAAAAAGACCATAACATGACCACTTTAATGCGCATTTTATATGAACATAGACCTGACCTTTATAAGACAACATTTATTGTTTTATGCATTTGTTTATTTCAAACATGCTTTCCAAATAGGCTCGATTCTCAAAATACACTGAACAAAAATATAAACGCAAAACTTTTGTTTTTGCTCCCATTTTTCACGAGTTGAACTCAAAGATTTAAAACTTTTACTATATACACAAAAGACCTATTCCTCTCAAATATTGTTCACAAATCTGTCTAAATCTGTGTTAGTGAGGATGTCCTCTTTGCCAAGATTATCCATCCCACCTCTCAGGTGTGGCATATCAAGATGCTGATTAAACAGCTTGATTATTGCACAGGTGTGCATTGAGCTGCCCACAGTAAAAGGCCACGCTGAAATGTGCAGTTTTATCACACAGCACAATGCCACAGATGGCGCAAGTTTTGAGGGAGCGTGCAGTTGCCATGCTCTCTCCTCAACAAAACAATTTTGTAATGTCCGCAAATAATACTAACTTTAAGTATTTTGTAACTTTGTAAATGTCATTCATATAAAGATTGAACAATTTTGGTCCCAGTATTGATCCCTGTGGTACTCCACAGGATATATTTAGTGTTGTAGACCAGTGGTCCCCAACCTTTTTGTAGCTGCGGACCGGTCAACGCTTGAAAATTTGTCCCACGGACCGGCGGGGAGGGGTATGTTTTTTTTATTTTTTTATATATATTTTTGTCATAAAGAAATACAATCATGTGTGCTTACGGACTGTATCCCTGCAGACTGTATTGATCTATATTGATATATAATGTAGGAACCAGAAATATTAATAACAGAAAGAAACAACCCTTTTGTGCGAATGAGTGTGAATGAGTGTAAATGGGGGTGAGAGGTTTTTTGGGTTGGTGCACTAATTGTAAGTGTAATTGTTTATTATCAATAGCACTATTTCTATTGGTATTCATATTGCTCCATTTTTAGTGTAATAATGCTCATTGTCATTTCTGTATTTTTATTTTTTTTCCGCTAACTGCTTATTTGCTATTACTTTTACCATAATATTTGTACATGTCATATTTGCTGATGTTGCTCTGTTGTTGTTGTTGTTGTGTTTGCTGTTGTTGTTTTTGACTCTCTGTCTAATCCCCCTCTTGTCCCCACAATTCCCCCCTCGGTCTTCCTTTTTCTCTCTTTCTATCCCCTCCTGCTCCGGCCCGGCTGCACCAAATTCTAATATAAATACATTTAATAAAGTCAAAACACTAGTAAGGCAACAAGAGAAGTATCCTACACTTCTCTTTTGTAAAGTAAATCTGAACAGCCTATATGGGCATCTACATGTGCTATATGATTTGCTCGAGAAGCTGGGCAGGACATTATAAAAAATAATAATAATAATAATTTTTAAAAAAAGTAAGTGTATCTTGTGTTTTTTATGTTGATTTAATAATTTTTTATTTTTTTTAATTTAAAAAAAAAAAAATTTTTTAAATTTAATTTTTTTAAATTTGTATTCTTTTTTTTTTCTTGTGCAGCCCGGTACCAATCGATCCATGGCCGCGGCCCAGTGGTTGGGGACCACTGTTGTAGATGTTTGTTAACCTAGCTTCACGTATTGTTTCCTGTTGGTTAAGTAGCTTCTCATCCAATTTAAGACAAACCCTCTAATGCCATACCGTTCTAATTTTTTTATTAAAACATTGTGATAAATTGTGTCAAATGCTTTAGTTAGATCCATAAACACTGCTGCTGCACACTGTTTTACCATGTATTGCATTGGTAATATCCTCTGTTATTTCAATTAAAGCCATCAACGTTGAAATATTAGCATCCGTATTGGTATCCCTATTGGTTCTCAGCGAGTATTCTATATTTGTTTTTGAAACTCTCTAATCTGTTATTGCACAGTTTTTCAATGATTTTAGAACAATGTCTCCAGTCTAATAAATTGGTGCAACTTTAGTTATTTTCATTTTGTTTGAGAATTTGCCTGTTTGAAATGATAGGTTACTAATATACATTAATGGTCCTGAGATCTCTTCAATAACCGTTTTTATTGTTTCCATATCAATTCCATTACAGTTCGATTGAAGTCTTAGATTTGCATTTTTTCACGATTTTAACTATTTCCTGTTTCATGAGAAACATTGAGTTGGGATTTCTATCTATGGTGTCATTGATGTCCTCAGTTGAAACTGGGTCTGGAATAATTTCCACCATTTTTCGTCCAATATTTACAAAGTAATTATTCCAAAAGGACCTAACATTAAGTGCTTTGTGCACACTACAAAGAGCTATCAAACAGAGCTAGTCTTAGTGCTTCGTGTGTTTGTTGAAACAAGCTAAACACGAGAAAGCGGCACCTCCTACTGACTTGTGATTGGGCATAGCTTGCCGAACTCAATCCCATTACTACTTTCAGTAGGATTTGCGTATTTCTAAGGGTGCGTGACCTGGCCGTGCGCAGCCACGCAGACGTCTGCGGTCAATTTCAAGTTGATTGCGAGGTAAAAAAGAAATGTGCTTGGATTTGGGCGTGTGCACACTTTAATACATCTGATTGTTTTACTTGCGTACAATTTTTTCTGGATTTGAACGTATATGTCCATTTTTAGTAGGAACTCTTTTTACATGAGGCCTCGTTCAACCTTTGTGGATTACGATGACCTGGATGACTGAAAACCTACACAGACATATCGTACAAACAAGTACCATGCCTTTTGAATTAATAACACATCAAGACTATTTGCATAGGAGGGAACCTACTGAATGAAAACTAAAAATGTCCATAGATCGCATTGAAATCTTAAAGGCCTACTGAAATGAGATTTTCTTATTTAAACGGGGATAGCAGATCCATTCATGTGTCATACTTGATCATTTCGCGATATTGCCATATTTTTGCTGAAAGGATTTAGTAGAGAACATCGACGATAAAGTTCGCAACTTTTGGTCGCTGATAAAAAAGCCTTGCCTGTACCGGAAGTAGCGTGACGTCACAGGTTGTGGAGCTCCTCACATCTGCACATTGTTTACAATCATGGCCACAAGCAGCGAGAGCGATTCGGACCGAGAAAGCGGCGATTTCCCTATTAATTTGAGCGAGGATGAAAGATTTGTGGATGAGGAAAGTGAGAGTGAAGGATTAGAGGGCAGTGGAAGCGATTCAGATAGGGAAGATGCTGTGAGAGGCGGGTGGGACCTGATATTCAGCTGGGAATGACTAAAACAGTAAATAAACACAAGACATATATATACTCTATTAGCCACAACACAACCAGGCTTATATTTAATATGCCACAAATTAATCCCGCATAACAAACACCTCCCCCCTCCTGTCCATATAACCTGCCAATACAAATCAAACACCCGCACAACACACTCAATCCCGTCCACCTCTACAAAGTTTATACAGCACATATATTTCCCCAAAGTTACGTATGTGACATGCACATAGCGGCACGCACGTACAGGCAAGCGATCAAATGATTGGAAGCCGCAGCTGCGTACTCACGGTACCGCGTATCCAACTCAAAGTCCTCCTGGTAAGAGTCTCTGTTGTCCCATCTCCACAAGCATGCGTATCCAACTCAAAGTCCTCCTGGTAAGAGTCTCTGTTGTCCCAGGCCAATGGTAAAGCTTGACTGTCATCGTTCGGGAATGTAAACTATGAAACACCGGCTACGTGTTTGTGTTGCTGCAGCCGGCCGCTAATACACCGCTTCCCACCTACAGCTTTCTTCTTTGCTATCTCCATTAGTCATTAAACAAATTGCAAAAGATTCACCAACACAGATGTCCAGAATACTGTGGAATTTTGCGATGAAAATAGACGACTTAATAGCTGGCCACAATGCTGTCCCAAAATGTCCGCAACAATCCGTGACGTCACGCGCAAACGTCATCATACCGAGACGTTTTCAGCAGGATATTTCGCGGGAAATTTAAAATTGCACTTTACTAATCTAACCCGGCCGTATTGGCATGTGTTGCAATGTTAAGATTTCATCATTGATATATAAACTATCAGACCGCGTGGTCGGTAGTAGTGGGTTTCAGTAGGCCTTTAAATCTAATGCATGTTTTAAAGAAGTCGAAATAATAGTTGACAAAGCCAATGTGTGACACGGTCTTAATGACCACAAAAAAAGACTGATTGTTAGGCACAATAGACAACTAAAGGAAAACACACACAATCTCACCTCACACAGAACAGTTGTCAAAACACTCTTTTTCAGGAGTGCTGAAGAAAATTGGTGATGACATGTTGTGTGCTGTGAAAGTTCCATCAAGGAAAGTGTTGGTGGGAAACAGGAAGTGTAAATAAGACACATAACTGTGAGAACAACCATCACCTTTATCATCCACCGAGGATACTGTATGTGGATGTTCACCATCATCCCACCGCTGGTGCACAGCAGACTCAAAAACACAAACGTTCCTCAACATCAGGCTTTATTTTTATCCGACTTTGAACACGATCCGATTCAAGAGTTTATGCAAAGGTAGGTTTGATGCAATAGTTCGGTATGCTTTTCGTGCATGTAAATGTACTACATGGCATCTTTTGGAGAAACCCTATGCCTGATGTGACAACAGATTTGACGTACATTGTGACAGATGGTGGAGGAAGTGACAGGAAGTGTTTTCTCTCCAGGATGGTGTGACACATTTGTTGTGGCATAAACATCCAAGTGGGATCACTCACATGCTGTCACGCATCAAGAAGACACACAAGAGTAACTGAGTAATGCAGGACTGGATAAGAACAAAACCAGTCTGCACCTGAATCTTCCTGCCCCAAATATTTTCTGATTGCGTTTTAAAAAAAAAAAAAAAAAAAAAAAATGTCCATCTGACCAGGAAGAGTTGAAACACCTAATAGTACGCAGGACTGACGTGCTGTATCGTTCTTTCAGACACAAAGATTGGAGAAGTTGATTGCTGAAATTGCTCCTCACGTTGCCCAATGAATCATGGAGGGTGTTGTAGGTATTTTCCATGATTATGAGCACTTTTGCAAGTATTCTTTCCCAACCACCTCCTCTAAGGTAGTGAGCTCCCTGACCCACACAGACTCGGCCTTCCTGATAAGTTGTTTGTCTCCTTTTCTTCGATGTCCACCCCCAAGCACACCACAGCAAAGTTCAGACAACATTGACACTTATTTAATGGTTCCACTAAATATGTCTACAGGTAAAGTACAACTCACCCCAAAATAGACACAGTAGTGATTTTAGGCTTGTTTTCCAACCAGCTGCAGCATATTTTGGAACACAACTTTTAATTCCAAATGAGGTCGGGCCTGCATCAGCTTGCTGACGTCACCTGCAGAAGACTGAAGGCAATTCCATATTGCATACTATGGGCCTGATCTAAAGGTTTGCGTGTGTTAAAACATGTGCAAACTTATTCAGCACATAGTGTGGTTTAATAAGACAAACTGCTCTGCGGCCGCTGTTTTGCATCTAAAAGACATAATAGTAATTATCTTTGAATCTCAGTAAAACTAAAGTAATGCTATTTGGTAAGAATAGAAGGGAAAGTCAAATACAATTACAAATAGATGGAGTAGACTTTGAACGAGTAAAAGAAAACACATTTTTGGGTGTAATAATAGATGATAAAATGAACTGGAAATCTCATATTAAAAATATACAACATAAGGTGGTAATAAATATTTCTATAATGAATAAAGAAAAATATCTTCTAAACCAAAATTCACTGTATATTCTCTACTGCTCGCTAGTGTTACCATATTGGAGTAATTGTGCAGAAGTATGGGAAAATAAATACAAAATTACACTTCATTCATTAACTGTGTTACAAAAAAGATCAGTTAGAATAATACATAATGTTAGATATAGAGAACATACAATTTATTTATTCATGAAATCCAAAATATTGAAATTCAATGATTTGGTCCATTTGCAAACCACTAAAATGATGTGCAAAGCAAATTATAATCTGCTAGCCAAGAATGTACAACAATTTTTGTAAACAAAAGAGGAGGAATGTAACCTTAGAGAAAAAATATAATTTAAAACATTTGTGTGCAAGTACAACACTTGAGACCTTTAACACATCTGTATGTAGAATTAAATTATGGAATGGATTAAAAAGTAAAGAAATCAAACAATGTACCAATATGATCCACTTCAAGAAACTCTTCAAACTTAAAGTGTCTAAGAAGAGTTATGATAAACGTCATGAATTTATTGAAAATGAAATATTATCCATCTCATCAAGCGAATCGTAAATGATTTAATTACTTATGAGAGGAACTGAGCTATTTAGAACACAGTGATGTAAATTGAGAACAGCAAGTATGTGTTAGTAGTTGTTATAGACAGAAACATGGGGATGATTAGATAAGCCTAGCTTTTTCCTACTCCTTTTAGGACATGTTTTTTTTTAGTTTTTTTTTTAGGACATGTTAGAAAGAAGAAAATATGTAAAATATGTCATATATCATATTGATACTGTTTACATGTTTAAATCAAATTTCAACCAACCATCTATGAGCATGATGGTTGGGAACTGTAAAATATTTCACTGAAAAAACACATTTGGACAATCTGCCTTTGCCAACATGCGCTGTAAACTATGGAATACATTACCAACAGATCACACAGCACAATGCCACAGATGTTGCCCGTTTTGAGGGAGTGTGCAGACATGCTGACAGCAGGAATGTCCAACAGAGCTGTTGTCCGTGAATTGAATGTTCATTTCTCTACCATAAGCCGTCTCCAAAGGCCATTCAGAGAATTTGGCAGTACATCCAACCGGCCTCACAATTGAACATCACGTGTAACAACACCAGCTCAGTACCTCCACATCCAGCAGGTGCACCTCCATGATCGTATGAGACCAGCCACCCGGAGAGCTGCTGCAACAATTGGTTTGCATAACCAAATAATGTCTGAGCAAACTGTGAGAAACTGTCTCAGGGAAGCTCATCTGCATGCTTGTTATCCTCATCGGGGTCTCGACCGGACTGCAGTTCATCATTGTAACCGACTTGAGTGGGCAAATGCTCACATTCTATGGCGTCTGGCACGTTGGAGAGGCGTTCTCTTCACGGATGAATCCCGGTTTTCCCTGATTAGGGCAGATGGAAGAGATAGTGTGTGGCGTTGTGTGGAAGAGCAGTTTTCTGATGTGAACGTTGTAAATTGAGTGGCCCATGATGGGAATGGGGTTATGGTATGGGCAGGCGTATGGTATAGACAATGAACACAAGTGCATTTTATAATTGGCATTTTGTATGCACAGAGATATTGTGATGAGATCCCGAGGCCCATCGTTGTGCCATTCACCCGAGACCATCACCTCATGTTGCAGCGTGACAATGCACAGCCCCATGTTGCAAGGATCTGTACACAATTCCTGGAAACTGAAAACGTCCCAGTTCTTGCATGGCCAGCATACTCACCGGATATGTCACCCATTGAGCATGTTCGGGATTCTGTGGATCGACGTATACAACAGCATGTTCCAGTACCTGCCAATATCACACAGCCAATGAAGAGGAGTGGACCAACATTCCACAGGCCACAATCAACAACCTGACTACGTGAGGCATAGGTGGTCACACCAGATACTGACTGCTTTCTTAACCCAACATGCATATTTTCGGGATGTGGAAAGAAGCCTGCAAGTACCCGTGATTAGAATAACAGGAAAGGTCCACACAACCCACTACCTTTTGACTGTGCGGCACCAATTTGAACATTTTACCTGAAGAAGGATTGTGAAAGGAAGGAAGCATTAGATAACATCAAACTATGAGAAACGTGTTAACTTTATATATCATCTCTGTGTCACGAGCTGTCAGCTTTTCTTGCAATGTAACCCCAAGATGCAGGGACGGAAGGCGACGTGCAGGTGAGATGGTCCCTTTATTAGGTACGGCAGCAAAAGCCACACAGGTAATGCGGGAACTCAGGAAAACACTAGACATAGACGATAAATGCTTTCAAATGTAATATCGGAAATTATCAGTATCGTTTTTTTTATTATCAGTATCGTTTTTTTTTTTGTTTTTTTTTTATTAAATCAACATAAAAAACACAAGATACACTTACAATTAGTGCACCAACCCAAAAAACATCCCTCCCCCATTTACACTCATTCACACAAAAGGGTTGTTTCTTTCTGTTATTAATATTCTGGTTCCTACAATACATATCAATATGCATCAATACAGTCTGCAAGGGATACAGTCCGTAAGCACACATGATTGTGCGTGCTGCTGGTCCACTAATAGTACTAACCATTAACAGTTAATTTTACTCATTTTCATTAATTACTAGTTTCTATGTAACTGTTTTTATATTGTTTTACTTTCTTTTTTATTCAAGAAAATGTTTTTAATTTATTTATCTTATTTTATTTTATTAATTTTTTAAAAAAGTACCTTATCTTCACCATACCTGGTTGTCCAAATTAGGCATAATAATGTGTTAATTCCACGACTGTATTTATCGGTATCGGTTGATATCGGTATCTGTAATTAAAGAGTTGGACAATATCGGAATATCGGATATCGGCAAAAAGCCATTATCGGACATCCCTAGAAAACACCATGGCATACAGAACACTACAAAACACTCGATGCTTAGAGTAGCACAGCAAAAAACAAACTTGCAGAGGTTGCAGAAAATAACTACATTGATCCAGCGCTGGCATAAAAAAAAAACAACTCTGCTCTGATTGCCAATAAGGGACAGGTGTGGGAGCCAGTCCTTAGTGGCAAACAAGCACGTGCACAGGAAGTGGAAATGAGAAATAAGAGTGTTAAAAACAGGAAAAGATAAACCTCAGTCCATGGAGAATCATGACACTATGTCCTGAATTGGTATTTGAAATGAATTTGCCGATTGTTATTTTGCGAGTCCTGCTGTCATTGATAAATGGCTGCACATTTTGCTCTATTATGAGGGTCATAAATAACTAACATCTTGTTGCCCAGACTTTCATCATGTGCAAAATGAGCCCACAAGACACCACATTATTCACAAACGTGATAATGTCAACCTTCTCTGTTAGACGAAACCTTTAATTGTTCCGCAAACATCCCTAATTAGAATCCGCTCCCGTACGTGGAGGCTTCGTAAACGCCACGGCGGAGGAGGCCTTTGGGAGGGAGGAGTGTAGAAATGTGAAAGGATTACGTCAAACTGTTGCAAATCTTTTTCAGGGATTAGCAAGGCTTAAAATCAGGAGAAAACCCAAGGGTGTCTTCTCAAGGTCTGCGCGTGTGATGTGTGTTTACTCTCCAGATGATACAGTATGTGCACACAAACACACATACACCTACGCTTGATCCCAGCAAATCACTACATTCATGGGGAGACCTTCCTCTTCACATCCTTACACACACATCCATACATGCTGCCGTGATTGAATCCTATGAACAGATGTGTGTGTGTCTGCCTCTTATTGAAGTGTGAACAGGTTGCGTGTCTGCCAAATGCAACCCCAGCCTTAATCTGTGAGATGACCCACGGGGTCAAACCCATTCTTTTGGACGTGTCCCTTATTGTAGCCGGCAGTTCCGAGCCCCATCCGCAGTCAAGCTCAGTTAAAGCATGAACGAGCTGCGGGCTGTCGGACAGTGTGGCCATCACATCTCGTCTGCGTCTGCCTCAGTGTACATGACAGAAAGGGCTGAGGGGTTTCAGACACACACCGAGAGAGCGAGAGTCAACCTGACAGCTGTCAGGCGTGTATGTTAAATGGCAGACTGGAGGACGGACAGGACAAGGGTATAGACGCAGGGGTGTATATGGTAATTGATTGATAATAATCAGCTGGACGTGCGCTCAAAAATGAGAGCGACGAAGACACACACACACAAAGTGGTTGCATCCTGAATGAAAACAATAGGGATGACAAAAGTGATAAAGTTTGCGAGTTTAATAAATGGTATGCACTTTTATTATTATTAGTTTAGGCAGAATTATTTTTATTTTTTTTATGTGTGTGTTGACAGTTCTTTTTATTAAGGCTCCATCATCTAAAAAACTAAATAGTATTCAGCTCTTCCACTCCTTCAGAGAAATTGTATTACCGTATTGTTTGGACCATAGGGCGCACCGGATTATAAGGCGCATTAAAGGGGTCATATTATTATCGGGCCATCCATTTTCTACCGCTTGTCCTGTTCGGGCTCGTGGGGGGTGCTGGAGCCTATCTCAGCTGCACACTCTGGACAAGTCGCCACCTCATCGCAGGGCCAACACAGATAGAAAGACAACATTCACACTCACATTCACACACTAGGGCCAATTTAGTGTTGCCAATCAACCTATCCCCAGGTGCATGTCTTTGGAGGTGGGAAGAAGCTGGAGTACCCGGAGGGAACCCACGCAGTCACGGGGAGAAATGCAAACTCCACACAGAAAGATCACGAGCCCAGGATTGAACCCATCGTATTTTTTTATTTTTTTTTCTGAATGGAAAACACTTCCTTGTGGTCGACATAACATGTAATGGTGGTTCTTTGGTCAAAATGTTGCATAGATTATGTTTTACAGATCATGTTCAAGTTGCTTTCTGACAGTCGCTTCAGGATGTGTTGTGGGTGGTCTTATTTACGTGGCTCACCTTCAGCAGCGTCTTCTCCCCGCCATCTTTGTTGTAGCGGTGTAGCGTGCAAGGGCGGGAGTGGATGAAGTGTCATAAGATGGAGCAAACTATTTTAATGACATTCAAACTTTACTTAAATCAACAACGGAGCAGTATCTCCTCATCCGTGGCTCACTAGTGCAACAACGCCGGAAATGTGTCCCGTGAAAAATCGTCCGACCGGAGCTCTCTAATAACTAGTTCCTTTGGTGAATAATGTAAACTCACTACACCGGTATGTTTTAGCGCTTCCATAGTGAGTTTACTGACAGATATAAGTAAGATTTTTACACTACTTTATACTACAAATGGCAACAGCAGAGGATGGATGTCCCATAACAAGAAGATGGTGAAAAAGAAGAAGCTTATCGACTACAGTATAGGCACAGACTACAGTGGCGGACGTACGCACATTTTCAGGACTTATGCAGATGTCAAATATAAATCAGCAGGAACCAGAAGGTAAGAAAGGTTGGTTTTGCATAATATTGTGAAACAAAACGCCAGGTAATATGTCTGCTGATGGGTGCCATTTTGCGGTCCTTATACACACACCATAGTAAAACTTGTATCTCCGACTACGGCAGCCGTAATGGGCCGACAATCCATCAAGCGGTGCGGCTTCAAAGTCATGCTAAAACATTTTGACAGATTTTTGAGTGTCGTGTGTATTGTTCTTTATTTTCAATGGAACATTTAAAGTTTTGCCGTTGTTTACTGGCATCATATTGCAGTCTATACGTATTTATTATGTGTGACTACCATCTATTAGTCCCACTTATCATTACACCATGCAATAAAATTGCTTGGAGGTCGGTAAGCACAACCAGAATTATTCCGTACATTAGGTAGACGGCCGGGTCATAAGGCGCACTGTCGATTTTTGAGAAAATTAAAGGATTTTAAGTGCGCCTTGTAGTCCGAAAAATACGTTACTCGGAAAGACCAAAGTCATGGTCGGAGCTTGGCGATGTTCGCGTAACTCCAGGGTGCAGAGATGAGAGGTGGTGCGCAGGTTGAATCATATTTAAAATAATGAAAAATAGGGTCTCTGATTGTCAATAAGGAGGCAGGTGAGGGAATCAGTGCTCAGCTGAGTTAAAGTGGTCGAGAGTGCATGAGACAAACAGCAAGTGGAAGGAAAAATAAGCGTGCTGGACAGGAACTACATATCAAAACAAACAAGTCCAACCTGTCACCACTAGGGATGATACTCGAAACCGGTTTTCCCGGTTGTTTGATAAGAAAAGAACCGAGTCCTCGGACTCGAATCCCTTTTTGAGAACCGGTACCCGTTATCGAGACCACTATAGTAAAGGAAAAGAGTTGATTCTTTATTCGAATCCCGTCCCGACCAGAAATGCTCCGTGGGACATCACAAGAATTGACGTCACGTAGCTCAGTCATTAGGCGCAGATAGCGAAAGCAGGAAAACAATGGACGGGAAAAAGCGCTCCAAGGTGTAATAAAGTTCAAAACAAAAGCTATCATCCATCGAATAACTTTACTGAGAGATTTTAGCAGGGTAAAACACATGACCAACACTTTTACGACCAACCGGAAACATAGCAACCAGGCTAGCAACGCACCTCCTTTACGGCAGCTGTCGCAACGTTCTTAAAACAACCGCAGCACATACATATATACAACATATCTCCCTTTTTTAACTTTAGTTTTTCTTTCCTTGTAAACAAAACAAAATCACACTGTAGATGTGTTGTCTGTCTAATTATAAATAATGCAGACGAGGCGTGTTGGCTGAGTTCTTGACGTTTACTTTCACAGCGTGGCAACATGCAACCCTTTTCGGGGCTACCGCGCATGCTCGTAACTCCCGTTGCATGCTGGGTAGTGTAGTTGTTATATTCTCTCGCTCATAACATTTTTCCCCCTATAAAGAAATAATGTTAACTCAATAAAGTGTATTTCTTTTTTTAGCTTTAACTTTTCATTTTTTAGCATTGTAACCACATTTGCAAAGAACTTTTCTCTTCATAGAATTTTCTTTCAATAAAGAAATAAAGTGCAAAAATGTCAAAGCATCATAACAAACAGTTATGTCAAATAGCAGCAGAAGTGCACTTTTTAGAGAGCTGTATTATTTTCAGTTTTGTGCCCAAGGGACTGATTTTATTTAACACTATATTATTATTTATACACCTATAGTGATCACAGAGACAGGTTGTTTTTGTGTTACTGTATATATTTGTTTCTCTGAAAAATCCCACTTAATATACTTTGGGTAACAACAGTCAATATTTTTTTTATTTTTTTTTATTTTTTTAGGTGGGTAACAGTCAATATTTATTTATTTATTAGATTTTATTTTTTTATTATATAATAAAAGTGAGCTTTTGTTAAACCAAATATTGTGTGTTTTTTTCCATATACAACAACCTATCTGGACTCGATAAGAGAATCGATAAGGAATCGGTTCGATAAGAGGATTCGATAATAGGCTCGAACTCGATAATTCCTTATCAAACATCATCCCTAGTCATCAGTAGTAATGACAACCTATTTCAGGTCAGAATAAGCAGCATAAAACACTGAAATATGGCATATTTGGTCAAATGAGCCATTTATTTTGGAAGAATAGTGAAATATGTAACTTGGAATCATAGTTGGTTTACTCTGCAAACCTCAATTTGATGTGTAACATTTCCGATGTTTTTGACAATGAACTAGTCAGATGGTCTGCTGTAGTGTTTGAAAATATTTCTAAATATAGGAGCACAGATCTTTATAATACATGGTGTTTAGGTTGGACCCTGGTTTAGTCATTGAAATAGTTTTGAGGTAATCAGTATTACAGTTTGTCACTACAACTCTACTGACCATATTAGTGGGGCGACTAAAACTCTGAGCTCTTTTTCCTTAATTTAAGCGCATAGCTAAAAGGGATCCCTACAAATAAGTAAAGTGAAGTTTAGTTTGGTGGTTTAGTGAGGTCCTCGGATCAGCCCCGCCGTTGGCTTCAGCTGTAGGGGACCACCGAGAAGATGATCAAACTTGACTAGAGCACAGGTGTCAAACTCCCGGCCCCCAGGGGAGGTATTTCATTCGGCCCGCGGGACCGTATGAAAATCAGCGTGAATCCGGCCCGCAGGTCAATTTTTAGCAAAGAGTAACCCCAATTTACTTCTAACATGCAAATAAAACAATGGAGGCCAGAGTGATATTAATAGAATGCATTACACTAACTATTGTTACTAATAGTGTCTGATTACCAGAAAAAGTACAGCAGCAATAAGTTAACTGTAGATAACTAACAACAACACCGCTAACTATTAAACCCTGTCTGTACAAAATAATACATTAAAGATGCATGAAAACACAGTCAAAATTGGCAATTCTTACAACAAGGCATGCTGGGAAACACTTGCTGGGAATCTTCAGCCAATTCTGCTGAAGATTCATGGTATGTGTATATTTTATATATATATATATATATATATATATATATATATATATATATATATATATATATATATATATATATATATATATATATATATATATATATATATATATATGTTTATGTATGTGTATACACATACACTTATAGGTATATAAGTGTATATATATGTATATATATTTATATGTATTAAAAAATATATGTATATGTACATATATATATATATATATATATATATATATATATATATATATATATATATATATATATATATATATATATATATATATATATATATATATATATACATATGTATATGTATATATATATATATATATATATATATATATATATATATATATATATATATATATATATATATATATATATATATATATGTACAGTACAGGCCAAAAGTTTGGACACACCTTCTCATTTCAATGCGTTTTCTTTTTTTTAATGACTATTTACATTGTAGATTGTCACTGAAGGCATCAAAACTATGACACCTGTGAAGTGAAAACCATTTCAGGTGACTGCCTCTTGAAGCTCATTGAGAGAATGCCAAGAGTGTGCAAAGCCGTAATCAGAGCAAAGGGTGGCTATTTTGAAGAAATTAGAATATAAAACATGTTTTCAGCTATCTCACCATTTTTTGTTAAGTACATAACTCCACATGTGTTCATTCACTACTCTTTTCTGGTGGGGGAGTCAATTAATCCTTTTTGGCTTACTATCTAAAATGTGCTTTGAATTTTGACCCCCTGTGCGTTTGACACCCCCGATCTAGATGAAGTTAAAGTACAGTCAAAGGTTTCCATTGGCAAAACTACAGAGGATGATTACTATTACCAGAAGGGAAGCCCAACAAACTGGCCAAAACTACACACCTAAAATTCAACTGTGAGGTTAAAGGCCTACTGAAACCCACTACTACCGACCACGCAGTCTGATAGTTTATATATCAATGCTGAAATCTTAACATTGAAACACATGCCAATACGGCCGGGTTAACTTATAAAGTGCAATTTTAAAATTCCCGCCACACTTCCGGTTGAAAAACTCCTTTGGATATGATTTATGCGCGTGACGTCACAAAATCCACGGAAGTGGTTGGACCCCGTCGAACCCGATACAGAAACCTCTTGTTTTCTTCGACAAAATTCCACAGTATTCTGGACATCTGTGTTGGTGAATCTTTTGCAATTTGTTTAATGAACAATGGAGGCTGCAAAGAACGTTGTAGGTGGGATCGATCGGTGTATTAGCGGCTAAGTACAATACTTACAGCAACACAACAAGGACTAGCAGACGCCTAGCCGATGCTTGCCGCCAAACCCACGGATGAAGTCCTTCGTCGCGCCGTTGATCGCTGGAATGCAGGTGAGCACGGCTGTTGATGGGAAGATGAGGGCTGGCTGGTGGAGCGCCAATGTTTTTATCATAGTTCTGTGAGGTTTCAGGCACAACACCGGTTGCTAAGTTGCTAAATTAGCCTTAGCGTCGTTAGCAACAGCATTGTTAAGCCTTACCAGGCTGAGAATTTTTAACCGTGTAGTTACATGTACATGGTTTAATAGTATTGTTGATCTTCTGTCTATCCTTCCAGTCAGGGTTTTATTTATTTTGTTTCTATCTTCATTTGAGAACGATGCTATCACGTTAGCTCAGTAGCTAAGTGTGTCACCGATGTATTGTCGTGGGGATAAAAGTCACTTTAAATGTCCATTTCACGTGCTCGACTCTCATTTTTAAGAGGATATAGTATCCGAGGTGGTTTAAAATACAAATCCGGGATCCACAATAGAAAAAGGAGAGAGTGTGGAATCCAATGAGCCAGCTTGTACCTAAGTTACGGTCAGAGCGAAAAAAGATACATCCATCACTGCCTCTCTAATCCTTCACTGTAACGTTCCTCATCTACGAATCTTTCATCCTCGCTCAAATTAATGGGGTAATCGTCGCTTTCCTCGGTCCGAATCTCTCTCGCTCCATTGTAAACAAAGGAAAATTGTGAGGAATACTAGCTCCTGTGTCATCACGCTACTTCCGGTACAGGCAAGGCTTTTTTTTATCAGCGAGCAAAAGTTGCGAACTTTATCGTCGATTTTCTCTACTAAATCCTTTCAGCAAAAATATGGCAATATCGCGAAATGATCAAGTATGACACATAGAATGGATCTGCTATTCCCGTTTAAATAAAAAAAATTCATTTCAGTAGGCCTTTAATAGTCGAATCAGACTCCTGATAATCAAATAATTGAATACTGGACTTTTCTAAGACACCCTTAGAAGACAGCATACCTAGGAGGAAGGAAACCTCAGGGATCATTTGACTTTGACTTCGACTGACATAACCTGGACAACAAAAATGTTTTAAATTGGAATTGTTCCCTATTTTTCATTAAATGACACTAATTCAAACATAATCATTTGGCCAGTCGAAAAACAGAAGCCTATTCTGTGGTCCAAATAGGACTTTTACACAAAAATAAAGTGCATTAAAATATGACCAGTTGTAATTTTAGGGTTGCTTGAAGAACTTTAATGAGGGTTTAAAGTACCTCTTTTTGAATATGTTTTGCAAAACATCTTTCTCTCCCTTTCACCGTAACAATTTATATTTTGACTATAGTACAGCCACTGGGAAAAACATGTGAGCCAAAGCATTTGTTTTCCCAAAGCCTTCCCTGATAGAGGCAGATGGCATGGACTTAAAAGGTCCCATGGAAGAGTGTTATTTGTGCTGCTTACAACCCACACAGATACAGAAACATTGTTGGGGAAACACACTCATGCAGACGTGTGCATCCGTGTTTGTGCATCCAAACACCCGTCAATACATGTAGTGTATATCGCATAGACACAGCATGCATGCTCGATATGGGGTTTGGAAATAAACAGAAATGTCACACCTACCCTCACTGGTCAATGCATAAATAACAGCCTGCTACCCCACACCTCTTGTTTTGAGCTATGAAAATAAAGGTAGAGCAAATTCTGCTGATGCATAACATTTGGATGGGAAAGGCACACAGTAGCACCTGGTGGGATAGCCTCAATTGGTGCCTGTTAAATAGCTCCCTGTTTGTGCCAGCTGCTGCATTGTTGGACTCAGACAATATGAGAGTTCCAGTAGCTCGACTCAGGCGTGTGTGTGTGTGTGTGTGTGTGTGTGTGTGTGTGTGTGTGTGTGTGTGTGTGTGTGTGTGTGTGTGTGTGTGTGTGTGTGTGTGTGTGTGTGTGTGTGTGTGTGTGTGTGTGTGTGTATGTATGTATGTGTGTGTGTGTGTTTGTGTGTGTTTGTGTGTCTGTGTCCATTATGACCTCTGCTACCCCTTAAATGTTGACGAGTGTTTAGGAGAGTGTTTGAACACCACACAAGACTTTTCTGGAGTCAAGTGTAATTCATTGATTTAAAAGCTGCAGGTCGCGCGACACAAAGCTGAGTTCCAGAAAGCAGCTGCTGGTTAATTCATGATGCTGCCAATACGCAGGACATGCTCCGTGTGCACAGTGTGGCGTTTCTCTGCTGGGACCGTGCAAGATAACGTTAATTACTGCTCAGCAATGCATGCTTTCATACTCCATTGGTTTGTCATTTCTCAAAGTGGAGTATTTTCTCTTTCATTTGTGATTCGCACCCGACGGTGTTTGTCTTGATAGCAGAACAGATAATGATGAAACTGATTAATGCAATGTCATTTGGCGGGTTACACTCTCTTAAAGTGCGCCGACGTTTTAAAACCTTTTCAAAATCACAAAAACACACGGAGCATAATACGTCCCGGCTCAGGCCTTGTCAAATAAGTAGTTGGGTGGAATCAAACTACCGTATTTTCCAGACCATAGGGCGCACTGCCGATGAATGGTCTATTTTATTTAATCTTGTTTTCATATATAAGGCGCACCGGTTTATAGGGCGCATTAAAGGAGTCTGTGGAGGAGGGCGTGGCCTGCGGGCCTGCCGCGAAACGGGGTGTGCAAGGACCGGCCTCAAAGACAATGACAGGTGAGTAGATAGCCCAGGTGGGCCTTGTTATTTAATCACCTGTCGCCTTTATTAGCAGCAGCCGGGACGAGACACGAGGTTGGAGTTGGGAGCTGGAGGGAGAGCGAGAGCGACACGCCTAAAAGAGACTGCTGAAAAGCAATCCTAGACTGTTGTGTTTAAATAAAAAAGACTGTATTCAAACTGTCTACCGGGCTCACGGAGGATCTTTCGGACTCAGGAGAACCCTCACGGCAAAGAGACCTTTTACAGAGTCATATTATCTTTTTTTTTTTCTAAATAGAAAACACTTGCTTGTGGTCTGCCTAACATGTAATGGTGGTTATTTGGTCAAAATGTTGCATAGATGATGTTTTACAGATAATCTCCAAGCCGTTTTCTGACAGTCGCTTCAGTTTTGTGGACGGTTTTATTTACGTGGCTCATCTTCGGCAGCGTCTTCTCCCCGTCATCTTTGTTGCAGCGGTGAAGCGTGCCAGGACGGAAGAAGAAGAAGTGCGCCTTGACATTCAGACTTTACTTAAAACAATAACGGAGCAGCATCTCTTCATCCGGAAACAACAACACGGGAAATGTGTCCCGTGAAAAACCGTCCGACCGGAACTCTCTAATAACTAAAGTTCTTTGGGTGAATAATGTAAACTCACTACACCGGTATGTTTTAGCACTTTCGTGGCGAGTTTACTGACAGATATAAGTAAGAACTTTACACTACTTTATATTAGAAATGGCAACAGCCGAGGATGAATATCACACAACAAGAAGATAGAGAAAAAAGAAGAAGCTTATCGACTCGCGGACGCGCGCAATCTTTCCAGACTTTTACAGATCCCAAATGCAGATCAGCAGGTACCAGAAGGTAAGAAAAGTTTATTTTGCATAATATTGCGAAACAAAACGGCAGATTATATGTCTTACCTTACAGCCCTTTGAGACACTTGTGATTTAGGGCTATATAAATAAACATTGATTGATTGACTGACCTTAAACACACACTATAATAATACTCGTATGTTTAATGCGCCGACAATTATTCAAGCGGTGCGGCTTCATAGCTTACCAAAGTCGTAGTAAAACATTTTGATAGATTTTTGAGCGCCGTGTGTAATGTTCTATATTTTCAATGGAACGTTTAAAATTTTGGTGTTGTTTACTTGAGACATATTGCAATTCTAGTGCTGTATACACTTATCGCTTATGTTTGACTGCCATCTATCTACTGGTTACACTTATCATTACACCATGTACCAAATAAAATAGCTTTGAGGTGAGTAAGCGCAACCATACGTATTCCTTACATTAGGTGCACCGGGTTATAAGGCGCACTGTTGAGTTTTGAGGAAAAAAAAATATTTTAAGTGCGCCTTATAGTCCGGAAAATACGGTACTATTACAAACCGTCCTGCCTTCACACGCCACTAAAAGGGTTAGGGTTTAAAAAAAATTCACCATCACTCACAGCTTTGATTCAGGATGTTGAAAAAAATGTGCCACTGGAGGCAAATAAATTAAATACTTTAAATATGTTTTTCTGATCTCAACCCAACAGAGCACAATATTCACATACTGAAGACAAAAATGAAGGCAAGAGGACCCCAAGTTGCCAGAATTTTACTATTAAATGTACATTGGTTTTTACAACATTATATTGTTAATGGAAAAACAGTACAAGTTCCTTTTTTTATTCTGGCAACTTAGCTGCCAGTTTTTCTACCGTAAAAACAAATGTATCGTTTTTCCATTTACAGTAATACACCGTTAAAAAAAATGTTTACAGTAAACATACGGCATCTCAGTCAATGGAATTTTAATGCAAAAAAATGGTAGCTTTTTTCAATTTACAGTAATATGCTGAAAATAACACCGTAAAATTAATTGTCTTTTTTTTTAATTCGATGGGTATTTTGCTGTTAAATCATAAGTCAAGCAGATGTTTAAGTATTTATTTTATTTAGACAAAAAACGTTTGGAAAGTATGATAATGATAATGATAAAAAAAATGTATTAACTCACTGGAATATAAAGACAATATAACATACATCCATAAACGTGGAAGCATATGCAAAAGTGCAATATATTTATCTGTACAGTAAATCTATTTATATCTGCACCTTATTGCTCTTTTATCCTGCACTACGATCTAATGCAACAAAATTTAGTCTTATCTGTACTGTAAAGTTCACATTTTGATGACAATAAAGGAAGTCTAAGTCTAAGTCTAATAATATACTGTAATATTTGTTGCAATAATGGATACTATTAAAGTTTAAAAAGCATGCAATTTCAAGCAGTACATATATTTTTTCTGTCAAAATGAAACAAATCCTTTACGTTTAGTGAGAAAATATTCAGTACATTATTGACACATATCATTTCCAGGTGTTTGCGAGCCAGATAAAATGATGTCGCGGGCCAGATCTGGCCCCCGGGCCTTGAGTTTGACACCTGTGAGCCAGTACCTCCTCCATGGATTCTGATCCGTGGTCACCTGAGGTCATCGTCCAAATTTGGACAGTGCCTGTAATAATATATTTGCTTTCATTAATGAACTTGTATTTTTTTGTCATTCTTGAATTTTGGTTACAACATACAAAAAGTAATTGGGCCTTTCAACACCTTCCCTGCTGCAAAAGAGAACTTTTAAGAACCTCTGCATTCGGCCTTTCCCTCTGAAGCTACGAAAACATACATAGCAAGTGGTTTGTGTGGCTATGATAGGGATTTTCTGTTTAGAATGTGCATCCATTTTTTATACCATTTGTCCTTATTCCAGAGAATGTTCACTCGTCAATCACAGTGCACATAGACAAACAAACATTTACTTGTATTAAATTCAATTACATACGATGGAATATTACTTTAATGCTCTCTCCTGCACATGTGTTGGTGTTGTTTCCAATAGCAACAACACCAGATACAGGACAATGGCAGAACCAGCACACAGGTATTTGATCAAACGGTATAAAAAAGTATGGGTAAAAAATTGTCATGAGCTCACGATAGGTTGGACTTATGTTCATGATTTTTACTGTGTTTTGTACTTATTTTGGTAGTAGGATGCTTACTTTCTACTTCCCACTTTGCCACGTCACCTGTGGTTGGAGCGCTATTCTCCACACCTGCTACTGATTAGTGATCAGGTGACTCACCTGACTGGCATCACTAATCAAGAGGGTTTATTAGCCGGCAGTCCATTGTGTCGTTTGTTACTGTGTGTATGTTTACACACACACTATTGTGCTCGCTTATACTGTATGTGTTAGCGTTCTGATTCTGCTTTTGACTTCTACCTTGCTATATTCACTCTAGTGATGGGTTGATGAGGCGTCATGAAGCGTTTCGACACATTGCAAAACTGTATTGATACTGTGTCGATACTGTGTCACTAAATACTGACATCTGCTGGACATTAAAAATCCCTACAGGCAACCTATGGACCGACTCAACTGACACTGATTTTATGACCTAGTTTGTACAATAATATAAACCAAGTCATTGTATTTCATTTAGGATTATTTCATGTCTTAAATGATAATAAATGATAAATGGGTTATACTTGTATAGCGCTTTTCTACCTTCAAGGTACTCAAAGCGCTTTGACAGTTATTCCACATTCACCCATTCACACACACATTCACACACTGATGGCGGGAGCTGCCATGCAAGGCGCTAACCAGCAGCAATCAGAGGCAAAGGGTGAAGTGTCTTGCCCAAGGACACAACGAACGTGACTAGGAAGGTAGAAGGTGGGAATTGAACCCCAGTAACCAGCAACACTCCGATTGCTGGCACGGCCACTCTACCAACTTCGCCACGCCGCCCATTATTATTATTATAATAATAATCGGAATTTTACTTGGCAAAATTATGACAAAAGTCATAATTTTACTCAAAAAAAATGTCACTATATTACAGTAACAACAAAAAAATGGGCAATATTGTGATAAAAGTCAGAATTTTATATGACAAATGTCACCATTTCCCATTCAATATAAAGTATTTTACATAAAAAAGTAATAATTTTACGAGAAAATATTGCAATATTACAGAAACAGTAAGAATTTGAGAAATTGTTCTCAATGTTATAAGAAAAAAGTCAACACATTGTGAGAAAAAGACAGCTTTTAGTATTTATTATTTAATTTTCTTTGTCTGTAATTGTTGTGGACTGGGAATTTAAAAAAAAAAATTTTTACACATTTTTATTTTAAAAAAACTGCTTTTCCAACGTATTCAATTTTAGACGATTTCTCTTCTTAGTTATTATTTCTCCGGCTGTAGAAAAAAGAGAATGTGTTGTGAATGAGGATGCTTGTGGACTGGGAATTAAAAAAAAAAATTGTTTACACATTTTTATTTAAAAAAAAAACTGTTTTTCCAACGTATTAAATTTTAGACGATTTCTCTTCTTAGTTATTATTTCTCCGGCTGTAGAAAAAAGAGAACGTGTTGTGAATGAGGATGCTTGTGGACTGGGAATTTTTTTTTAATTTTTTTTTTACACATTTTTATTTAAAAAAAACTGTTTTTCCAAAGTATAAAATTTTAGACAATTTCTCTTCTTAGTTATTATTTCTCCGGCTGTAGAAAAGACCCGCTCACAGGGCACAGAGGCGTCAGTGCAACACAGTTCGCGTATCGGTCACGTGACCGAAACAGCTCATGATCGGTCACGTGGCTTTCTAAAAGCGGTATGCGCACCGACACAGGGTTTTGCTCTATGAGCTCGACGCATGCGCCGATGCATCGGTGTTGCCGGACCCATCACTAATTCACTCATGGTACTCACTCTGGTTCTCCCTTGGTTGTCCTTAATTAAACATACTTTTTACCTGCACATCGCTTGCCATCTCTGCATCTTAGAATTAAGCCACCCAACCAAAATACGATTTTTTTTTTTTTTGTTCTACCCAGAAAGTCAAGAAAAGCCTCAGAGGTCGTCACTGTAATTAGTGGCTGTGTATTTATTTCAAGCCTTGTCAGGACACATTATTTAAACATTCACTTAAATGGGACAAAGGCTATATGGCGAGCTAAGACATGTTTGTTCTACAAATACTTTTGTTGAAACTGATGGTAAAAAAATAACAGTGCAGAAAGCACCTCTCAAAAGCAATTCAATCAACACCGAGAAAATGACATTTGATTTTATCGCTGTGAAATTGCTGACCTCTCATATCTAGCCCACAATACTAACTACCATCCTGCCTCGCGGCACCATCTCATTAGTGCTCCCCACTAAACTTTAAACACACAGACCCTTCATGTGCATGCTATTAATGAGGGTTTCTAATAAGCAGTTTTGCTTTAATTAAAAAGTCTTCATAAATTATCACCTCATAATCCAGCTGTCAAAATCCATCCAGCTCCCACTTAGTTTGGATCCAAAATTAGAGACAGGGCCATCTATCTATCTAAAAATTTTATTTGACAGCGAGAGACAGAATAATAACACAAATCCAGAAGAGTAACATTATTTTATTTTTTATTGTGTGAAATAAGTATTCGAACCCCAAGCAAAATATCTTAGTATGGAGAAACCCTAATTGCCAAGCAAAAAGGTTTTGTTGTAGTTTCTTGTGGTTGGTCACTGTGGATGTTTACAGACGCCGAAAGGTTTTGAGGCGGTCGCTTGGCAACTCAAAAATTCATCTCCTTCTATAGATTTTACCGTTTTAATTACAAGTCCGGAGACTGGTTAGGCCGGGGCTCAGCAACCCACCCTCGTGGCTACCTGGAGCTTTTTCAAAAATGGAAAAAGATGGGGGGGGAAATATATTTGTTGTTTTAATAATGTTTCTATAGGAGGATAAACATAACACACATCTGCCTAATTGTTATAAAGCCCACTGTTTAATATGTTTGTGTTTTCACTGATGACAGTATTTGGCCAGCGCCGTTTTATCCTACTAATTTTGGCGGTCCTTGAACTCCCCGTAGTTGGTTTGCATGTACAACTTTCTCCGTCGCTGCCACAGAAAGATGTGTTTTATGCCACTCCTTCTTTGTCTCATTTTGTCCACCAAACGTTTTATGCTGTACGTGAATGCACAAAGGTGAGCTTTGTTGGTGTTATCGACTTGCGTGGAGTGCTAATAATCCATGCTAATGTGCTATTTAGGCTAGCTGTGTGTACATATTGCATCATTATGCCTTGTTTGTAGGTATATTTGAGTTTATTTAATTTCCTTTACTTATATCCTCTGTGAATTTAATTTATATTTGCATGCACCCCCCGCGCGACCCCGAAAGGGACAAGCGGTAGAAAATGGATGGATGGATGTCTCATGACACATTATCTGTATGTAATATTGGCTGCATTTCTGATTGTGCCATGTTGTTTCAGAACTAAGCAAACATCACCATGTTGTTCCTGACCACAGCAAACGTACCCAGCTTGCAAAAATTAAAAAAAAAAGAAGACAGCCTGTCCTTTCCTTTAACTTCCAGGAGTTATCTAACCCTCTGAGACAATTACTTAAAGGCCTACTGAAACCCACTACTACCGACCACGCAGTCTGATAGTTTATATAT
The DNA here is from genome assembly GCF_033978785.1 of Entelurus aequoreus. Classification (NCBI taxonomy): domain Eukaryota; kingdom Metazoa; phylum Chordata; class Actinopteri; order Syngnathiformes; family Syngnathidae; genus Entelurus; species Entelurus aequoreus. Next base: position 62,666,186 of record NC_084741.1, on the reverse strand, counting down.
CAATGATGAAATCTTAACATTGCAACACACGCCAATACGGCCGGGTTAACTTATAAAGTGCAATTTTAAATTTCCTGCGAAACTTCCGGTTGAAAACGTCTATGTATGATGACGTATGCACGTGACGTCAATGGTTGAAACGGAAGTATTCGGTAGCCCATTGTATCCAATACAAAAAGCTCTGTTTTCATCGTAAAACTCCACAGTATTCTGGACATCTGTGTTGGTGAATCTTTTGCAATTTGTTTAAAGAACAATGAAGACTGCAAAGAAGAAAGCTGTTGGTGGGATCGGTGTATTAGCGGCTGGCTGCAGCAACACAACCAGGAGGACTTTGACTTGAATAGCAGACGCGCTATCCGACGCTAGCCGCCGATCGCATCGATGATCGGGTGAAGTCCTTCGTCGCTCCGTCGATCGCTGGAACGCAGGTGAGCGCGGGTGTTGATGAGCAGATGAGGGCTGGCGTAGGTGGATAGCTAATGTTTTTAGCATAGCTCTGTGAGGTCCCGTAGCTAAGTTAGCTTCAATAGCGTCGTTAGCAACAGCATTGTTAAGCTTCGCCAGGCTGGAAAGCATTAACCGTGTATTTACATGTCCATGGTTTAGTAGTGTTGTTGATTTTCTGTCTATCCTTCCAGTCAGGGGTTTATTTCTTTTGTTTCTATCTGCAGTTAAGCCCGATGCTATCACGTTAGCTCCGTAGCTAAAGTGCTTCGCCGATGTATTGTCGTGGAGATAAAAGTCACTGTGAATGTCCATTTCGCGTTCTCGACTCTCATTTTCAAGAGGATATAGTATCCGAGGTGGTTTAAAATACAAATCCGTGATCCACAATAGAAAAAGGAGAAAGTGTGGAATCCAATGAGCCAGCTTGTACCTACGTTACGGTCAGAGCGAAAAAAGATACGTCCTGCATTGCACTCTAGTCCTTCACTCTCACGTTCCTCATCCACGAATCTTTCATCCTCGCTCAAATTAATGGGGTAATCGTCGCTTTCTCGGTCCGAATCGCTCTCGCTGCATTGAAAACAACGGGGAAATGTGAGGAGCCTTTCAACCTGCGACGTCACGCTACTTCCGGTACGGGCAAGGCTTTTTTTATCAGCGACCAAAAGTTGCGAACTTTATCGTCGATGTTCTCTACTAAATCCTTCCAGCAAAAATATGGCAATATCGCGAAATGATCAAGTATGACACATAGAATGGATCTGCTATCCCCGTTTAAATAAAAACATTTCATTTCAGTAGGCCTTTAATGTATTGCTATCATTATAACACTTACATAAGGCTTTTTACTTTTTGCGGCTCCAGACAGATTAGTTTTTTTGTATTTTTGGTCCAATATGCCTCTTTCAACATGTTGGGTTGCCGACCCCTGGGTTAGGCAATCAAGACTCATCCATGCCAGGAACTTCACATTCGAGACTCTTCAGCCTTGCACTGATTTCCAAAGGAAGGAAAATCTTGTATTTCTTCAGTTTTCTAATACTGAGCCAACAGTAGTCTCTTCATCAACTGCATGATAAGGGACAAGACAATTTTTGGGGGTTTCATAGGTGCATAACCAATATGTGGGGGTCAGAATTAGACCAAGTTGGTAGAGGATCAAACACCTATTTTTCATCAAAAACAAATTCATTCAAAACCTTTATTTAATGGTTTTGGTGGTGTAATATTATATATTTTTTTGTCTCTCTGTTGAAATAAACCTGCCCAAAATAATCATCAGGGGTCCAAATAATTCTGTTACTGTGCAGCTCAGAAGAATATGTTAATATTGTTAGCGCGTCTTAATTATTGATGGTCATATAAGACTTGGCTGCGCTCTGCTGATTTGGCGGTATTAGTGAGGGCGGCTGGCCATGCTAAATGATTTATCGTGGCCAATTTTCTTCCTGGGAGGATTTTGAATTTGTAATGAGGAAATATTTCTCTGATGCCAGTGTGAATTCATCAAACTGTAAGCTGTTTTCTGATAGTCGCAGCAAGTCTCTTGGCTCTCATATGTAACTATTGCCTATTGCATATTCTATCTGTATTCACACTGCGATTAATGTGCACTGTTTTTGATTCATATGTTTACATTTTTGCAAATGGAAACAATTTGTCAGAGTCTTTAGTTTTGGTTTTCAATACAGGAATTAATCACTTTCTGACATTGTTGACTTGAAAAGGTGGCAGCTATATACACAGTACCAATATTGACTTTCGTGTAAAAGGACAAACATTCATGCTTACTATAGGTTGTGGCTAAAAAAATAAGGGTTATCTTATAAACAATGGTTACCGTGACAGAGTGATGTATAAAAACTTAAAGTTACCTATTTTAATTAGCAGTTAATCTGCAGGCTGACTCAATCCATCAACTCATTCAAGCATTAAGTGAAACAAAAACACTGAATGTGTGATTACTGGCAGCAGCTGTTACGATGCATTCATTAAATATGATATCTGTATTCATCGTAAGGTCTGGTCAAGTCTATCCGAGCTGACAATGCGTAAGAGGGGGCACAGAACCTGTAAAAAGCAGCTGTCTTTTGTAGAGACTGTATACACATCAGGGACGGCTCCAGGATTTGTTCTCTCCCAGGGCTAAATAATCGATTTTCATTTCATTCAGTTCTTATTTTTTTAATAAAAACGGTTATGATACACAGCACAATCATGTTTGATATGAATGTAGTTTTGACTGAATTTGACCAAAGAATAATTACCAAAATAGTCAAGCCTAACACAATGTTTTACATGCAAAGGTGACAAATACAGCAGGCCTGTACAGTGCGACCATTTCCCTCGCAAATGCACCTGAAAATAATAAATTGTACGACTACAAAAATAAAAAGGTAGCACATCTGCAACTAAGGATTTCAACCCTTTCATTCTAATTTTGCTGCCAAAATAAATCAATGGAAAGTGGAACAAACTTGAGTAATATTTTGGGAAAAGAAACATTGTCAAGCACTATTGCTGGGTTGCATATGGCGTCAGATCCGTTTTTCTTCTTCGCGGCTCAATTGACATGATGGTCAAGCAGCATTAGAACAAGTGAAAGTGAGTGTAGAGTTTTAGCAGAAAATGCTGTATTGCTATTCTGTTCTTGGATGTTTTAGTAGTTCAAATAGAGAGATAGGAAAGAGCTTTCATAAAGTCCTGAAAGAAGTGGTTCATAAAGGTAAGAAAGTCAGGGGAAAAAACAAAAGTATGTCAAAGGAAATGGCTCCCAAAAATATCACCTTCATCATCTTGTGGACTACAATCGGACCACGCCTGTGTCTGCAGTGATCACTTTGTAAATGTCTGTGATGAGTTCATTCTCTACTATATTAGTAGTGTTTGAGAACAGAACTAAACGTAAAAAACGACAACAGATTGCATAACTTTGTGATATTTTGTGGTTACCATGCCTAAATTTAACTACGAAGACCTGGTTGTGTAAATAAACGAATGTCACATAAAGTCCTGATTATAAATATTGTGGTTGTTGGTCCGATCTACCGTATTTTTGTTGTTGATTTTCATAACAGAAACTAAAAGCTTAGTTGTTGTCGTGCAGGAAAGACAAATGTATTTTTCACACGGATGACCACGTTATAGCGTCTTTGGTGCTATTTGTTAGCATCAAGAAAATATTCTTAATAGTATTAATAAGCTAGATGAATAGATCTCTCCTAGGCTCAACAGCACATACTGAATCTTGATATCGCTAGCAAACATTGCTGAACAACAGGGACATCTATAGCTCAGTAATGAGACAAAGTATAAACTTCACACCATAAAAACAACTGCAGACATGAATTGTAGATGAGACCATAATTTGTAGCAGGAAATCAACTGCAAACAAACGTATCCTTTTTCTCATTAGCGTCACAATCGCAGAAGCACAACACTCGTTATGTCCATCAAACACGTCCAACATTGTCTTTCACCGATTGTTTAATTTGTGGAGCCCTCAAGATGTAAAGTCATGATGTACATCCAATTTTTTCTTCTATAAATCTGTGTGAGTGTAAAATGAAGTGAGGTTGTAGCGAGCAGAGGTGGGGAGTAACGCGCTACATTTACTCTGTTACATCTACTTGAGTAACACTGACTTTTTGCAGTGCAAGTTGAGGTACTACCATATTTGCACTTACTGATGCTGTTGCACATTAATTTGTTCTGTTAAATAAATATTATCCTTGCTTTTGTAAGTGAAATTTCTCAACAACACTACATACTGAATACCGACACAAAAATCTAACTAAAGTAACCTTATTGTTTTGTCAATGTGTAACAACTTGCACTGAGCCTAGTCTATAAAATCCGCTACACCTCCCTGATACCGAAGTACATGTCAAACTACTTCCTTAACGTAAATGACCGCCATAACCACAACACCAGGGGGTGCTCCACTAACCACGTTAAACCCAGATTCCGAACTAACAAAGGTCTTAACTCATTCTCTTTCTATGCCACATCAATGTGGAATGCGCTCCCAACAGGTATAAAAGAAAGGGCATCTCTATCCTCCTTCAAAACCGCAATAAAAGTTCACCTCCAGGCAGCTACAACCCTAAACTAACACCCTCCCCGGATTGCTAATAATCAAATGTAAACAATCAAATGCAGATTCTTTTTCTTATGCCTTCTGATCTCTCTCTCTCTCTCTCTCTCTCTATGTCCACTACTTGATGTCCATATCCCCCCCACCCACCCCCCCACACCCCCCTCCCTCCACACCCCTGATTGTAAATAATGTAAATAATTCAATGTTATTATCTTGTGTGATGACTGTATTATGATGATAGTATATATGATAGTATATATCTGTATCATGAATCAATTTAAGTGGACCCCGACTTAAACAAGTTGAAAAACTTATTCGGGTGTTACCATTTAGTGGTCAATTGTACGGAATATGTACTTCACTGTGCAACGTACTAATAAAAGTGTCAATCAATCAATCAAACTCTGTGAGTGGTGGGAAAACCCGCTTGGTCCACAACTTTCCGACTTTTGTAAAAACATAGTAGTTCTCAAGCATACAGTGATTATTGAAACACCGATGTAACCCAGCACTAAATATACATCACTCCATTTCCCCATTCCTTCTCACGTTGTAGCAAACCGACCCGGGGGCTCCACGGTCTTCATTTTCTGACAAAGTGTTTTGTATGGTAATTGTTATAGTATAGCCGTGTACAAAGTTTAATCTTTACTGCTAAGAGGCCCACTTAATCCTGCTATTATTGAAGTGTGTGCGCAGTGCCACTGTTCTGGGAACAATCAACCTTTCACTGATCGTGAAATCGATTTATAAATGAGGCTTGAGGAAATGTGTGATATGTCAGTTTTTGTCTGACAAATATTTGCAGCTGGCTTTCAAGGGTATACTTGTATCCGTATTAGGAAAAAGAAAACCGGAAGTTATTTAGTTTGGCTGGATTTAAACAGAGTTAAAAAAAACACATGTTTATACACTACCGTTCAAAAGTTTGGGGTCACATTGAAATGTCCTTATTTTTGAAGGAAAAGCACTGTACTTTTCAATGAAGACAACTTTAAACTAGTCTTAACTTTAAAGAAATACACTCTATACATTGCTAATGTGGTAAATGACTATTCTAGCTGCAAATGTCTGGTTTTTGGTGCAATATCTACATAGGTGTATAGAGGCCCATTTCCAGCAACTATCACTCCAGTGTTCTAATGGTACAATGTGTTTGCTCATTGGCTCAGAAGTTTGAGTTTGAGTTTTGAGTTTATTTCGAACATGCAAGCATACAACATGATACATCACAATTTCCAGTTTCTTTTCAACATGTTCGAAAAGGAGTAGGAAGAAGCAGAGCTTATTTAATCCTACCCCCTTTCTTTACATAACAGTTGCAAAACTTTTTGTTCACTTCCTGTTCCCAATTTTTTCACAATAAACTCCATAAGTAATCACAATAAAAATAAATAAATAAATAATAGTAAGAATTTAATAATAATAATTGGTGAAGTAAGTCATATTTCATATGATGAGATAAGTAAGATTACTTTAAGAATGAATGAATGGATGGATGAAATAAATTGAGAATGTTTGTCATGTGAAGTTGATGATTAGAAAACCCTTGTGCAATCATGTTCACACATCTGAAAACAGTTTAGCTCGTTACAGAAGCTACAAAACTGACCTTCCTTTGAGCAGATTGAGTTTCTGGAGCATCACATTTTTGGGGTCAATTAAACGCTCAAAATGGCCAGAAAAAGAGAACTTTCATCTGAAACTCGACAGTCTATACTTGTTCTTAGAAATGAAGGCTATTCCACAAAATTGTTTGGGTGACCCCAAACTTTTGAACGGTAGTGTATGTATTGAAATTAAAAAGTAATTTCCCACCCAGATTCACTTTTTTAGTAGTCAGGCCAAAGAAAAGATAATGTCAAGACTGCTACCCAAGAATATACAACAATTCTTCTCAAAAAAAGAGGAGAAATATAATCTTAGAGAAAAACGTAATTTAAAACATTTGTTTTCACGTACAACACTTAAGACCTTCAGTATATCAATATGTGGAATTAAATTATGGAATGGATTAAGCAAAGCAATCAAACAATGTACTAATATGATACACTTCAAGAAACTCTTCAAACTTAAAGTGTTTACAAAGTACAAAGAAGAAGAACCATGACAAACATTCTCAATTTATTTCATCCATCCATTCATTCATTCTTAAAGTAATCTTACTTATCTCATCATATGAAATATGACTTACTTCACCAATTATTATTATTAAATTCTTACTATTATTTATTTATTTATTTTTATTGTAATTACTTATGGAGTTTATTGTGAAAAAATTGTGAACAGGAAGTGAACAAAAAGTTTTGCAACTGTTATGTAAAGAAAAGGGGTAGGATTAAAGGCCTACTGAAATGAATTTTTTTTATTTAAACGGGGATAGCAGATCTATTCTATGTGTCATACTTGATCATTTCGCGATATTGCCATATTTTTGCTGAAAGGATTTAGTATAGAACAACGACGATAAAGATTGCAACTTTTGGTATCTGATAAAAAAAAGGCTTGCACCTACCGGAACTAGCGTGACGTAGTCAGTTGAACATATACGCAAAGTTCCCTATTGTTTACAATGATGGCCGCATGAAGTGAGAGAGATTCGGACCGAGAAAGCGACAATTTCCCCATTAATTTGAGCGAGGATGAAAGATTTGTGGATGAGTAAAGTGCAAGTGAAGGACTAGTGGGGAGTTGAAGCTATTCAGATAGGGAAGATGCTGTGAGAGCCGAGGGTGACCTGATATTCAGCTGGGAATGACTACAACAGTAAATAAACACAAGACATATATATACTCTATTAGCCACAACACAACCAGGCTTATATTTAATATGCCACAAATTAATCCTGCATAAAAACACCTGCGTGTTTGTTATGCTAGCTCCTAGCTCCTCTGCTAGCTCCTAGCTCCATAGAACACGCCAATACAATTCAAACACCTGATCAACACACACAATCACTCAGCCCAAAAGACAGTTTACCTAACCCAAGGTTCATAAAGCTTATATATTTTTAAAAAGTTACGTACGTGACGCGCACATACGGTCAAGTTATCGAATGTTTAGCAGCCAAGGCTGCATACTCACGGTACCTGATATTCAGCTGGGAATGACTACAACAGTAAATAAACACAAGACATATATATACTCTATTAGCCACAACACAACCAGGCTTATATTTAATATGCCACAAATTAATCCTGCATAATAACACCTGCGTGTTTGTTATGCTAGCTCCTAGCTCCTCTGCTAGCTCCTAGCTCCATAGAACACGCCAATACAATTCAAACACCTGATCAACACACACAATCACTCAGCCCAAAAGACCGTTCACCTAACCCAAGGTTCATAAAGCTTATATATTTTTAAAAAGTTACGTACGTGACGCGCACGTAAGGTACGGTACGTGTTATGCTAGCTCCTAGCTCCTCTGCTAGCTCCTAGCTCCATAGAACACGCCAATACAATTCAAACACATGATCAACACACACAATCACTCAGCCCAAAAGACCGTTCACCTAACCCAAGGTTCATAAAGCTTATATATTTTAAAAAAGTTACGTACATACGCAAAAAAAAGCCAAAGCTGCATACTCACAGTAGCACGTCTGCGTCTTTGTCATCCAAATCAAAGTAATCCTGGTAAGAGTCTGTGTTGTCCCAGTTCTCTACAGGCGTCTGTGTATCCAAATCAAAAGTCCTCCTGGTTAGAGTCTCTGTTATCCGAGTTCTTCCATCTTGACTGCATCTTTCGGGAATGTAAACAAAGAAGCGCCGGCTGTGTACTGTTGTGGCTGACTACGTTCGAAAAATACGTCCATTTCGCACCGACAACTTTCTTCTTTGCTTGCTTGGCTTCCTTCTCCATAATGCAATGAACATGATTGAAACAGATTCACGAACACAGATGTCCAGAATACTGTGGAATTATGAAATGAAAACAGAGCTTTTTCGTATCGGCTTCAATGTGGAAGGCATACCCGTGTTCGCCGGGCTACGTCACGCGCATACGTCATCCGCAGAGGCGTTTCGAACCGGAAGTTTAGCGGCAAATTTTAAATGTCACTTTATAAGTTAACCCGGCCGTATTGGCATGTGTTATAATGTTAAGATTTCATCATTGATATATAAACTATCAGACTGCGTGGTCGGTAGTAGTGGGTTTCAGTAGGCCTTTAAATAAGCTCTGCTTCTTCCTACTCCTTTTCGAACATGTTGAAAAGAAACTGGAAATTGTGATGTATCATGTTGTATGCATGCATGTTCGAAATAAACTCAAACTCAAACTCAAACTCAAGACAAAAGGTCCTCATTAGATCAGGGATAAACAAATAAATAAAAGCAGCGGCTGTCAAAAGCATTTTTGTCAAATCAGCGGGGAGATTTAAGATGGTTGCAGTACAAATTTGCATATTTCCTGCAGCTATGTCATGCTGAGGGAGGAAATGAAGAGTGACATGGTCAACAGGCCCGCCGGACCCAAAGTTTAGCAGCTTCTAAACAGCTAACAGAGTGCCCAGAGTATTGATCCGAGAGACGTACATGCGGGACCAGCCACTCGCTAATAGAGACATTTACACATTAGTATATTTTGGCAGGTGTTATCCTGCTGTTGTCGAGAGCAGACGCATGCCGGGCATCATTAGGCCCCGTGCCAAGCCTGCTTTGGCTGCTCGCCTCAGTGTGTGTGTGTATGTGTGTGTGTGTGTGCGTGTGTTAGTGGAACAGCAGTGTCACAAGGGGCTCCTTGTTGAAATTGAGAGTGATGTTTTGGTGCTGATTTGTGTGCAACATGTACGGTATCTGTTTGGATCACTGATCTGCAAACAGTGGTAACATTAAAGGAAGTGTAGGAATGTGTCAGTGGAGAAGCAGTTCCTTATTCCAAAAGAAAGACCAATCTCGAAAAGCAGTATTGAAAGACTCGGAACGTGGTATTTTTTAGGAACACTCATACAAAACCTCACAATAATGTCTGATTGAATGCTAAAAACGTTATGACAGACTGCCTTAAAAACGGAATGGAATTTTATTTAATTTACTTTTTTTTTTTTTTTTTTTTTTATAATGTCCTGCCCAGCTTCTCGGGCAAATCATATAGCAGATGTAGATGCCCATATCGGCTGTTCAGATTTACTTTACAAAAGAGAAGTGTAGGATACTTCTCTTGTTGCCTTACTTGTATTTTGACTTTATTAAATGTATTTATATTATCATTTGGTGCAGCCGGGCCGGAGCAGGAGGGAATAGAAAGAGAGAAAAAGGAAGACAGAGGGGGGAATTGTGGGGACAAGAGGGGGATTAGACAGAGAGACAAAAACAACAACAGCAAACACAACAACAACAACAGAGCAACATCAGCAAATACGACATGTACAAATATGATGGTAAAAGTAATAGCAAATAAGCAGTTAGCGAAAATTTTAAAAAAAAAAATACAGAAATGACAATGAGCATTATTACACTAAAAATGGAGCAATATGAATACCAATAGAAATAGTGCTATTGATAATAAACAATACCAGTACTTTACCTTTATTATCAACAATACAATTGTTCAAATGCAACAATACATATACGTAATGATAACTTGAGATACGAAAGAATGCAGAAAAATGGAGGGGAAGAAAGAGAAGCAACCTTAACCTTGTAGATTGTTATAGTAACAATAGGTTAAGCTTTGTCAGTGTGCCATGTGTTATACCCAGTTTACCCTAGGGCAACAACGTCAATATATGTTTGATGAAACGTGATTATGTGCATGAGTGTATGTGTGCATATGTACTTGTATATGTACAGTATGTGTAAATGTGTGTTTGTACAGTGAATGTATATGTACTTTTTTTTTTTTTACTGAATGAGACACTCAGAATGTACATGAAAATAAAGAATGTGTGACTTACAATATTAACTATGAAAGATAAAACACTGAATATTGACAACATATGGACATCGACATATTTTACAATCAAGCGAAACGCAACAAACAGCGAAATATGAACGTGAAGGGTACAAAATGAACTCACATACAATCTGATACATCTGATATCACTAAGCTTTGTGATATCAGATATATTATATATTTGAGTGAGGGAAGAGTGGATCGTGAGATCGACAGGCGGATCGGTGCGGCGCCTTCAGTAATGCGGACGCTGTATCGATCCGTTGTGGTGAAGAAGGAGCTGAGCTGGAAGGCAAAGCTCTCAATTTACCGGTCGATCTACGTTCCCATCCTCACCTACGGTCATGAGCTTTGGGTTATGACCGAAAGGACAAGATCATGGGTAGAAGCGGCCGAAATGGGTTTCCTCCGCCGGGTGGCGGGGCTCTCCCTTAGAGATAGGGTGAGAAGCTCTGTCAAAGTACACATCGAGAGGAGCCAGATGAGGTGGTTCGGGCATCTGGTCAGGATGCCACCCGAACGCCTCCCTAGGGAGGTGTTTAGGGCACGTCCGACCGGTAGGAGGCCATGGGGAAGACCCAGGACACGTCGGGAAGACTATGTGTCCCGGCTGGCCTGGGAACGCCTCGGGATCCCCCGGGAAGAGCTGGACGAAGTGGCTGGGGAGAGGGAAGTCTGGGCTTCACTGCTTAGGCTGCTGCCCCCGCGACCCGACCTCGGATAAGCGGAAGAAGATGGATGGATGGATGGTTCTCTAAGCTTTAGAACTTTAGTGTAAAAATCTCCTTCCGTGTCTGTCGTTGACACCCGCATTTTAGGCTGGCCGCTCCGGAAACACTCTGTGGAAACGCTCCCCACCCACACTGCTTGGTGCCTCGTCTGGGCTGCTGTAATTACCATAGTAACTAGTACATCATACAAAAGCGCAGATTCCAACCATTGAAATACTTTGTATAGTGCATGACTTACCGTCATTTGAAAACATCACTGCACATCATAATGGTGGCTACAGTTTCGATTTTAAAGATCTAAAAAAATGATTTGGGAATGTCCGGCGGGCCAGATTGAAAAGCTTAACGGCCTTAATTTGCCCAGGTCTGCTGTTGACTCATGAGAATGACTGTTTCACGTGTCTGCCTTTTATATGGAGATGCATATTTGGGCTGATCCGACACACCCTCTTCATGTTTTTTTTATTGAAATATAAGCTTCAATAGACAACATATTGTAATGTTTGCTTACTTTTATTTAAGTAAGGTAGTGGATTAGGTTGTTATATATTTACCAAAGCATACATTTTGCCAAGTCATTTGTTCTTTTACTTAACCCCCTGGGAAATACATCATTTAATAACAACAGAATAGTGCCAGAACGAAAAAGTCTTCAGGAGGTTTAGAGTGTATGAAAAAAGCTGATCCATAATTTTTATACTTTTTTTTTTTTTTGGCTCAAATCACCGAATCAACTTCAGTCCTAAATTTAAAAAAAGCGAACGTGTACTGTTTTCATTCTATGTTAAGCTTTTGAATGCCCATTTGATCCATTAAGCAAAGAAATCAAACAAAGCACTGATATAATTCAGTTTAAGATATTCTTCAAACTACTAAGTGTTCACAAAGTACAAAGAAGAATTATGATAAACATCTTTTACCTTTTTTTTTTTAATTAGATAATCTTATTCATTACCATAAATAACTTAACTATTTATTTATGAGAACTTTAATTATTATGTATATGTTTGTATGTCTAATATTTGTTTATGTATCTATTATTTGTTTACTTATTGTACCTTAATTTATTTACTCTTATTTATTCACTGTTCTGTGACAAACAGATAAATACATGGGATATAACTGCTATGATGCAAAAAGGGGTAGGATTAAATAAGCTCTGCTTCTTCCGACTCCTTTTCAGACATGCAGTAATGAAACACCTGGAAATGTGTGATACATTACATTGTAATTGTATTGTATGCAGGTTCGAAATAAACTGAAACTAACTAATTATTTCAGTTTCTTTTTATTTGAAAAAACAATGCATACAATTAGTTATTATGTAGATGTTAGAAAGCTGGGACAAAGGTCAGGCCTAGATATGCATATTAGTAATTACTAATAAAATAAACACTGTTTTTCATCTTAGACTCCTCAGTGCCCCTTAGACACGGTTTACAAATTACATTGTTTTAATTAGAATTTGCTTAATTAGATGTATTGCTTGACTTCTTTTTTTTTGTCACAAACGATGTCCTTCTCCATCAGATACTTTTACTCAAAATGTGGTCATGGATACAAATAGTTGGTTTTAACTGTATATTTACTGTATACAACAATAAAACACTATCCTACATCACCCATAATTTCAACAAAGTTAGCAAATGTTCACTATTTAGAAACGCAACACATTTCAAAACAATTAATTTTGTTACCCACTTTTTCCCAGCAGCTTCAATCAGGTCTGCACCCGGAGGGAACTCAAAAAAGGAACCAGATATAAGTAACAAAACACCAAAGTAGGCAAAGGTAAGAGGACGTCGAGATACAGCCGCATCTCCTTTAAAAGAATAGAATGTAAATTGATTTCAAACCAAAAAGAAAGCCATTAATTATGATAATTTAAACAGAAATTTAGAAGCAAGGGACTAACGCATCTAGCCCAGAATATAAAATCTGCAGATGTGTTAATATTAAAGAGAGGCTGATGGCAGGGAAAAAAACAGCATCTGAATATGTAATGACGATTGGGAGTCCAAAACAACGCTGCTTTAATGTTGAGTATTACTTATTAAAATAGCTTCTCAAATATTCATTAGGTTACAGCTTGCCACTGTTCCTTATTGGTCTCCTTGAGATACCAGACTTGAGAATGACTGAAGTCCATCACCCAGTCCACTTTTTCTCCTTATACTTTGTCACTTGTAATGAATTATAGCGACTTTGGTGGGGAAATAAAGCAAAAGGAGTGAGTTTATTTTAGAATACTGTAGCTCGTGAAATGCATGAGTTACCAGTACTCTAATCAATAAGGCATTGTCATTGTGAGACATGTTTTTTTTTTTATTTGTATACTGTTGCCTTTGTGAGTAGTAACACTAATGGACATTTATAGGTGAACATTTTTTGGTCATTTAAATACTGTAGATGTGTTACATTTATACACCTGCTCAGTGGCCTAGTGGTTAGAGTGTCCGCCCTGAGATCGGTAGGCCGAGTCATACCAAAGGCTATGAAAATGGGACCCATTACCTCCCTGCTTGGCACTCAGCATCAAGGGTTGCAATTGGGGGTTAAATCACCAAAAATGATTCCCGGGCGTGGCTACCGCTGCTGCCCACTGCTCCCTTCACCATCCAGGGGGTGATCAAGGGTGATGGGTCAAATGCAGAGAATGTGTGTGACAATCATGGGTACTTTAAAACCTCTAAAGGCTTAGTGGCCACATGCGTGGACAGCACCTTTTAGCTCTTATTTCCAAAATTGTGTACACTACTGAATTGGGGTCTTATGTGCTTATGTGGACACTTATACTGCCATCTGGTGGTGTCAGAAGAGTATAACATACAATGGAATTTGGGGGAAAAAAGTGTAAAAATAAGAATTAGCATGTCACTAAACACGAAGTACACGTTTGTTACTTATGGACTAAGTACATCATATAAAAAGATGATTCTTAGTTTTTATTCTAATTAGGGTCCAATAAGCCCAAATAGCAAAGAGAAATTTAAAAAAAGCATGTAAACAAACAGCTTGGGCCTTAAGAGGTTAACTTTAACTTTAACTTTACGAAATGACGCATTATTGTGAATTAAGTTATCTGTACATTTATTGGCGGCATGTATAGTTTGTAAAACCGGAAAAATCTATATATTAGCTACAGCACTGAAATAAAGCGCAGGGTTCAAAGCGTGGGGGAAAGGTACCTTTCATAGTCCGGAAATTACGGTATTTAAAAACTATTTCCTAAACCTTCACTAACATTAATTAGAGCATCCATCCATCCAAAATTCAAAAACATTAATTAAAGCAAAATAATGTCACTGCAAAGCAGTACAGTATTACACTCGACAGCCTCCACTTTGTCATGATGCCCTCAGTCTTGTCTCAAAGAAAGGATTAGGAGGCTTTTGATGACCCTATGAGGGCATTTTTTTTTTTTCTTAATTCCTAAAAAAAAATGACACAAAAACACAGAACCTTTAACTTATACATAGTGGCTATAGTTCAAAGACCCCTCCTATCGCTCTCCTAACTAAAGGGGGAAACAAAAGCAGCCCTTTTAATAAGATAACTCAGTGGAGCAGGTATATTTATAAGTAAATACTACAGCTTTAAATGCTCCTCGCACTCAATTGGCGCCCTGCTATTGTTGCCGAGCCCACGCCTCAACGAACACTACATTTTCTCCGTCACACTTCAATAACCCTAATTGTCCAAAATAAATGAGCTAATTTCTGAAGTTCCATTTTCATATTTTGTTGATTGATTGGATTCTTTTGTGTGGCTGTCCCACGTGGTCATGTTTGTGTGGGCTTCAGATTGTGGTTTTGTGTGTGTGTGTGTGTGTGTGTGTGTGTGTGTGTGTGTGTGTGTGTGTGTGTGTGTGTGTGTGTGTGTGTGTGTGTGTGTGTGTGTGTGTGTGTGTGGGCGGATGTGGATGCGGGTGTGTGTATGTGCGTATAATTTGAGTGAAGGCTTCTGTTTATTACGCTTCTGTTATTTTGAGGCGAGCAATTCTCTGACCCCTGCTGTTATGCATCTGGATTGTTCTCGTCATCAGAAGACAAAGAAACCGTGAGAGGGGGGAAAGAAATGTTTAAAACAGATTTGCTCTGGATCTGAATGTGTGTGTTTGTGACTTCCATCCATCCATCCATTTTCTACCGCTTGTACCTCTTCCTTACAGATTAAATGCTAGATCCAGTATATTAAAAAATTGTTATTTGAGCTTTAACTTGCAGCATCACAGGCCAGTGCTATGCGTAGGGCCACACGACCTGTTGGGGGTTCTGTTTTGCACGAAGAAGCGCATGTAAAACATTAATGAATGACATTTTACAGCAAACGTATTCCTAGCTGCTTCCTGCTCCGCCACTGATAATATAATTGCAACTTTTCCCCACCGGCTCTTGTGGCGCACAGCAATAGTGCTTGTCTAGAAAGGTTTGAATCCAGATGGGATGTTTTAATGATATTAAAATTGGTATTTTGCACTGGAAAAACGATGTAATCTATTTCAATCAATGAATTTGTTTTGATATAAAAATATGCATCAAATTAAATGCAAGCCTGACTTTTAAAAAAGTATAACATCGTTACACATAAATAAAAAAGTGTGAAAAACAATTATAATGGGGGTCTGTAAATAAAAATATTTCAAATTTAGCCTGAGGTGGCCCTGTCACAACCACATGAACGCACGTTAAAGGGGCTGTTTGCAACGTCCTCAAAGTAAATATTTTTAAACCAAAAAATATAACTAGAATGGCTAGATTGTTTTACCATTCATTAGTGGTTTAAAATACTTTCTTTTTTTTCTGTATTTTTCCCAATTAAAAGTTCAACATTGTAAAGTTTCTGTGCCTTGTACATGTAGTTATGGTGTGTGCCATCCCACAGGGGAGATCTTTGCCAACAAAGGGATTAAAGGTGCAGACGCAATGGCCTCTGTGTTGCAGCTATATAGGTGGCCGAGACCATAAATCACTACAAACACAGCCCTTGCGACATGGCGTTGTTCTTTTTCTCCATGCGTGTGCGTATTTTCAAAGTTTGAACCGGGAAAAGGGTGGGTCACCATAATCTCGAACGCAAGCTCCCTCCTCAAGATGTAAATTTATTCTAGCACACAACAAAATTTGACATTTGAGTCACATTAACTATATGTATGCACAAGCTGAATGTAAATATGAATACATAGTTTTAAAACTATGCATACAGAAACTCGACTGAGTGGAGTTGCATTGTTTCATATTGGTCTCATATTTTGATTACCTCATTTAGTTGCATTAAATGGTGCTAAAAAAAATCAATTGACATCCAAATGACGATTCCTATCTATTCCAATTCTAAATCGATTCATAGTTAAAATAAATTGTTGATTGGCAACACTAAATTGGCCATAGCTAATCAATGTGAGTGTCAATGTTGTCTGTCTATCTGTGTTGGCCCTGTGATGAGGCCGTATGCAGCTGGGATAGGCTTCAGCACCCCCCGCGACCCCGTAAGGGACAAGCGGTAGAAAATGGATGGATGGATGGATGTTTTAAAAACATATACCGCGCGTATATGACAATTGTCAGCAGCCAAGAGGATCTTTTGTAACCTGTTTTTTAAAAGGTTTTATGGTCATTTTTACACCAAATATTTATATGGGGACGGCTGTGCCAGCAACTTGAGGGTTCCAGGTTCGATCCCAGGTTCAGCCTTCCTAGTCATGTCCATTGTGTCTTCTGCTCTAAGATTCCCATCCATAGTTGTCTGACTGCACAGTGAACGACAGAGTAGTACGGTGGCCACAGGCCCGGCCCTAACCAATCTGGCGCCCTAGGCAAGATTTTAGGTGGCGCCCCCACCCCACACACACATCGGCAGTAAAGTGTATATACTCACAAGAAACCGAATAGCTTTGTCTTTGACCTTTTTTTTTACTTAAAGAAAGCAAATTAACAATCAGAATAGTTAACAAGATAAAAAAAAATATGGATGAATAAATGAATACAAAAAATAAAAAATGAATATATGAAATACAATATTTTTTACATACATAAACACAAAATAAAACGTGTCAACAAGTTGCATAAAATAAATTAAAAATACAATATAAATAAGGCACTGCACAAAACAAGATATCAAACCAGTATGACTTTAACAACTATATTACAAAAAAAGGGGATCCAACAGAGTTCTCTATTTGTGCTTTTTAATATTGCATTAACTAGAATGACTTACAAATTACTGTACACCAGGGAGTACCGTAATTACCTAACGTTACATTATTATTTTCCATAACAATTTAGCCCCCTCCACAATATTAACCCGACGTTAAAACAGAACTAGCTATTTATTGATTAGCAATTGCTGAATCATGTAACATTAGCTTAATGCTAAAAAGCCAGGTTACTATCACATTCTGTAACAGACAAATAATTTCATGTAGGCTAACGTTACCTACCTGCTACCTCTGTCTTTTTCTCGTTTCTCCTCCTCTTCTTTTCTATTTTTTCTTCCCTGGGCACCTGACAGTTTTGGCCGTTTTGACATCTTGTGTTGATTTTTTGATGTGGTGACGTCCAAAAAGAGTCATGATACGGGAAGGGAGGGGGCGCACTGTGCCGGGGGATGGGGGGCGTAATGTTGTCACAAATAATATTTCTATTAAATAGGCTTTACTTTGCATTTTAATTAACGTGGGATTATTTTATGTATTTAGAAATAATAGTACCAATTTTTTTATTTTATTTTTTTTTATTTCCTCCAAAATTTGTGGCACTGGCGTGGCGCCCCCTGATGGACGGCGCCCTTAGAATTTGCCTATACGGCCTATGCCACGGGCCGGCCCTGGGTGGCCGCATAGTCAGGCAATCAAGGAATCGAATCTGCATTGGAGTATCTCCCAAATCCCCAAAACATGCATGTTATGATCAGGGGTGTTCAACTAAATTGGTCGAGAAATACCTAACATTTCTTCCATCTAAATTCTGGTTTGATTGTAGTATCGTTTGGGATGGTTTAACTCATAATTTCTTGATCTGATCAACTATACTGTAATATCTTTAAAAGTTGTGCCAATAAAAATAGAAGCATTCCGGCCAAACTTAAAATATTTAAATAATGAATTGATTGTAGGTCCAAGTCCGTATATGATGTTGTTTTAAGGTAATAATACCTGCTCTAGATTGTCCATAGATGAATGGTTGTTTGTCAATATGTTCCCTGTAATTGATTTACAATCAGTCCAGGGTGTACCACCTCGCTCAAAGTCTGCTGAGATAGGTTCCAACTCCCTCATGACCCAAATAAGGACAAGCGGTATACAAAATGGATGGATGGATTGATGTCTTTCTCAGTATGATTCAACACTAAACGTAATTTTTATACCAATTATTTAGAAAAAACGAACAGCGTGGAGGGTTTTTTGCACATCTTTAAATCCTCTGCACCCATTCTTATCACTGCCTTTGTTCTTCCTTTCAGCAGTCTTGTGGCAATAATCCTATCAATACACTATCAGCTTAGATAAGAATTATACTGCAGTCTGTCCACTGTGAATAAGCTGTCTGTATGTCTGCACAGTCCAAGTGAATGCACATGCACATACTGATACATAAGAAACAAGAAAAAATATATGCAAGCAGCATCACAGTATTACAAATATCACTAATCTAATGTAGGTATGTATGCAATAGTTTTCCATATTAATCATCATTTCCAAAAAGTTAGTTTTCTTGAGGTACAAAACCCTGACAAGGATACGACAAAGTACCACGTAGCTATTGATTTCTTGTAATGAATAATATCCCAATTTCCTTACTAATCTCCCTGCTTGGCACTCAGCAACCAAGGGTTGGAGTTGGGGGTTAAATCACCAAAATGATTCCCGGGCGCGGCGCCGCTGCTGCCCACTGCTCCCCAAGGGGATGGGTCAAATGCAGAGGACAAATTTCACCACATCTAGTGTGTGTGTGACAATCATTGGTACTTTAATTTTAATTAATTAATTAATTTCAATGGGTTTGGAAAAGTACGCTATCAACATATTTTTTGTAACTGTGTTACAAAAAAATCAGTTAGAATAATACATAATGTTGGATATAGAGAACACTCAAACCCATTATTTATTTAATCGAAAATATTGAAATTCCACAATATGGTGAATTTGCAAACCGCGAAAATTATGCATAAAGCAAAGTATAACCTGCTACCCAATTCTTTTCAACAAAAGAGGAGAAATATAACCTTAAAGAAAAATGTAATTTAAACCATTTGTATGCATGTACAACACCTAAAACATTTAGTTTATCAGTATGTGGTATCAAATTAACAGTGTACTAATATGATCTAGTTTAAGAAACTCTTCAAACTCAAAGTGTTTACAAAGTACAAGGAAGAAGAACCATGATAAACATTCTGAATTTACTGATATTCTTATTATTCTCACTATATGAAATACAATTGACTTCATTGTTTATCTATAATTTTATTTTATTTGGGTTATTATGTATGGAGTATATTGTGAATAACTGGGGACGGCGGGTGTGGCCAGGTGCCAATCAGCCGCAGCTAAAGGGGAAACAGCGCTAAAGGAGGCAAGCAGGAAACTGAACAAAAATAAGAGCACTGACAGGAAATAAAACACAAACAGAGGGAAAACTAAAACATAACCAAACTGTCAGTGACAAGCCTGACAGTAGTCCCCCTTCCGATAACGGATACCAGACGTTCTAGAAAAACCAAAAGAGTCCAAAGTCATGGGAGGGCGGAGGGAGGACGAGGCGGTGGGCCACCAGGCCAAGTGTCGCTGCAACCAGCAGGGAAGAGTCAGGTGGCGACGGTGAGTTGACCGCCGCCGCAATCGGCGAGGCGGTCGCCCATGGAACGGCCACATCCGTGGCCGACGAGAGGGCCGCATGCCGGCGCCTGATGACTGACCGTGCGTCAAGACAGCTGGAGGTCGCGAAGGCGACGATGCTGGAGACGCTGGCGAAGCCGTGGGACGGCCCGCTAGCGACGAGGAAGACGATGTCGTCGGCGTGGGCGGAGTCAGCAACGAGGAAGACGATGTCGCCGGCGTGGGCGGAGTCAGAGGAGCAGGCGGCTCGTCTGCCGGCTTGGGAGGGCTCACCGGGGTTGATGGCGTCCACAGGCCCCCCGGGGTGGATGGCGGCGTCTGTAGTTCCACCGGGGTGGATGGCGGCGACTGCGGCAGATCCACTGGAGTTAGAAGTAGCTCCCCAGCTACACAGCTACTCATATTCCCCCCCCCCTCAAGGGAACAGATCCAAGACGTCCCCAAAGAGGGCCACAGACGACAGGGATGGGTGGGAGGGCGCTTGAAAGGAGGCAAAACCTCTTCGCCATAGAAATCTCTGCGGGGTTCGTATTTGGCTGGAGTATTCTGTCAGGAGTGGTGGTGACAAACCCCAAGATGCAGAGATGGCAGGCTTGGTGCAGGAAAACATGGTTTTAATGTCCAAAAAATGCAGGTAAAACGCGAACCAGGAGGCAGGAAACAGCGAACAGAAATCAGGAACCAGGGAATAGCCCACAGCATACACGAAACAGGGAGAACTGGAGACAGCAAACAGTCCCCAGCATACAGCAAACAATACTCCAGCCTGATTGGAGGGCAAGGCAGGTTATAAATAGCAGCCGACTGATTGACACCAGGTGTGGCCAGGTGCCAATCAGCCGCAGCTGAGGGGAAACAGCGTTAAGGGAGGTAAGCAGGAAACTGAACAAAAATAAGAGCGCTGACAGGAAATAAAACACAAGCAGAGGGGAAACTAAAACATAACCAAACTGTCAGTGACAAGCCTGACAGGACAACACTTGTGCCGTTTAAGCAATAAAGAGTTGATATATTGTTACACATTGCTGTCCATGCTTCGTCTCCACAAAAAACAAATGTATTTTTTGATTAGAGAGCCAACGTGTGCGTTTGAGTGCCGCTCGGAGACAAGTTGCAGGTATTGGACAGAGTTGCAAGGCTGCACTTAATTTGCAGGGATTGGTTGGATTTGCATGAATTGGCGCGATCGCAACAAATTCCTGGAGAGACTGTCTAAATACACCCAATAACTTATTTTAAGCTAAAATAATCATCAGAAGATCATTCAATCAAGTCAAGTGGGTTATTAACACCACTAGGATATAAGCTTTGTTTGGTTTCATGAAGTCCACTGACAGAGACTTCAGGCATAAAACACACACTGGTCTTTCCTCATTTCCTAAACATACTGAGCTATGTAGGCTTCCTGATCTTTTTATTTCGATTATTGTCACTTGTTTTCTTTGCTTCCGACGCCTCCTTTGTTTTTTGTTTCATTCCTGTCACAAACTTCTGCATCTCCCCTCCGTCAGCTCTTTAAACCTGTGTTTCAGTGTACTTCGTCTTCTGTTCCTCCACACCAAACTTATCCAAACGTACCATTTGTGAACTTTGCTTTCTACACCGCAGCATAGTCCCACTGCAAAAATACAGGCGACATGGAAGGCAATTATTACTGATTAATTAAATGATTAAAACGTGTTTCCCAAGACGTTTGTCACACAGTGTGTTTTATCTCAGAACTGTGCTATTGTAATTCTAAATAGCACTGAGCATGTCCGCTGTTTGGACTATAAAAACACTTGATGTGTGTGAACTTGAACACCAAAATGATGGGTTTTCTAAAAAGAAAACACCCCAAAGACAAGACAAAGCAAATGTCACTTTGACCCAAAGAGGTTTGTCAGTTAGTTTTTAAGAATTCAGTGTGTTCGTCTGTGTGTGTGTGTATGTGTGTTTGTACTTACCTAAATTAATATTGTAGTGGTGTCTTAACATCCTTAGAGTCTCCCCTTGGCAACTAGAAGTGAATAATACATTATGAAGATGCTGAAAAGACAGTACTTTATTACAGTTCTAAAGTATGATATGAGTTGTTTGCCTCAGAAAATGCTCAGCAAGAGACTATTGTGGATTCTTTTAAGGGCAAGTCTACATTTTTCATGCCTTTTGATGTATAATTAATCATGTATTTTATCTTCAACAAAACACAAGATACACAGAGGAGATTTTTTTATAAAGTCAATATGCACGGGCTATGATCAAAGCCATCATTGCTTTTGTTCTGTGTAGTTGTGTACATCAATAAGTCCTCTATGTAACAAAGAAGCATTTGAGGTGATAAACAGAGTTCAAAGTGTTTTGGGACATGGGAGTTGTGTTCTCTAGATACCAGAAAAATACATATATATTTTTTTAAAGATAAAATGTTTCCAAAGGTCCAAGGCTTAATGTTTCCAACTTAAATGACTCATAGTTTTTTCAGGAAATATTCTTACCAATCTCAACATCAGGCACACTTGCACAATTTAATTAAATCAAAAGACTGATTCTGATTTGATTGTTTGAGTCGTTCGTTCAGAGAGGTATGAATTTAACAATATTTAATAATATGCATGCAGTTAACAGCAGCACATGATACTGAAGGTTGTGTCAAATATTTGAGCTTCTTGTGGCGTGTCAAATATGCAAAATATTAGAAACACAGCTGGATAATCAAATTGTAATCCCGATTTCGATTTTGGATTCTCACGATCACAAAAATACATCGAAAAAAAACAAATAATGGTCCGCGCAATGTGAACATTCCTGAGCTTGTGACGGTGAAACGGATGAGTGAAACGGATGAGTGAATATATATAGGTGAAAAAAAGACCACAACCAGTATAAGTTTGGGATATCACCATGGTTGCTGTATTTGTATTTGACACAGCGCTAGTATGCCTAATCAATAATCACTAAACTCAACAAAAAAGTAAGGATATATGATTTCCACTTTAACATAACCACTTTTAAAAGCAGAATATCCCGGATATTGACATATGTGTGAGTGAAATTCTGTCATTGTGAAGACAAGGAATATTTGTTAAGGAAAATGATGTGTCCGGAACCGCTCATTCATCCCCGAAACACTCAAGCCCTACGTCAAGACAGCCGCCTGAAAAACAGACTAAACTACGAAGCTAAAGCAAGCAAGAACAATCCATTCACCCACAAAACATCTCATCTCCTTGTGTTGTTGTGAACGACATCATCGATGTAACATCAATGTAAAAACAGGACAGCAGTCCCAACTCGAGAGGCTTGCTCTTTTTTTAACAGCCTCAAATCGTCTCCCTACTGGTCAACCTCAGAACAACAGCATATAAACCCCCTGCCTCCCCACAAACACACTTTTTTTTTTACAAAAAGTACCTTACACAAGCATAATGTACTTTAAGTACTTATTGATACATTTACAAAATCAATATTCTTTGACTTAAAATACTGGTCAAAATTGTCCAAAGATGCATTACACTAATACATATGAGGATTTTTGCATTTAATTAACAAGCCTTTTATACAATATTTATGATGCAAAAAGCACACACACTATGGGGGTGAAGTGAAGTGAATTATATTTATATAGCGCTTTTCTCTAGTGACTCAAAGTACTTTTACATAGTGACACCCAATATCTAAGTTACATTTAAACCAGTGTGGGTGGCACTGGGAGCAGGTGGGTAAAGTGTCTTGCCCAAGGACACAACAGCAGTGACTAGGATGGCGGAAGCGGGGATCGAACCTGGAACCCTCAAGTTGCTGGCATGGCCTCTCTACCAACCGAGCTATACCGCACGGTTGGTCGCTATACTTTTAAAATAAGGTTAAAAGGTAAAAAACAGATTTCAAAATCTTTTTTATGGAAAAACAGAATTGTATAGTTTTTTCATAATGCTATTAATTAAATGTATTATTGTTACTATTATGATTTTACTTGTTGTTATTTGTTATTAATTTATATCTGTCGTCCATTCAAATGATATTTAAAGTTGAGTTTTGGTAGTAGAATAAATACTCATGTTTTAACATTTATGAATAATAATAATGTTATTAATCATGATTTCAATATCAATCAAAATAATCATAACTATCCTTGACATAATCGTCCAGCACTAGCGCAGGTCATTCCAAACATCCCAGTCCAACACCACTTGTGCGTGGATATTGATTTAAATGTCAAAAAGATTGTCCTTTATAATCCTGTTTTGAAAAAAATAATTTTTATTTCAAAAACCAAAATAGTTTCAAAAAGTCTGCAGTCTTCAAAAAAAATCCTTTCTTTTTCCACAAAACTAAAAAAACGGTTTGCATGAGGACAAAAGGCCTTCTATAGAAACATGTTTGTTTGTTTCTAAATGAACCATGTTTGTGTACAACAAGAAGAACTGTCACAATGTCCTCACGCTAATTAACTCCATAAATGTGTTGTGGGCTGTTTCTTTGTTTTTGTTGTTTCTTTGGATTTTTATGGGTTTTTGCAATGGCACTAGACTGTAATTACAACAACATAATTTCTGCTTAATGTGGGAGGGAGGAAACGGGAAGAGCAATTGAAGACTGAACAGCAAGAAGTGCAATTTATGCAGACGTTTGTGACAGACTATCTTGAATGTCATCTATCCAGTGGAGTGTGTTACTTGAAGTACCTTCTACTGTGTTAACTGTAACTCATCATTATTAGTTAATGTCAACATATTTAGACATAAATCTATGTCCAGAATCAGCATCAAGATCGATGGATAGGTCTTGGTCCTATTTGGAGCATACTGCCAATATTATAAAGCCTGAATTTGAATATCCATCCATCTATTTTCTATTGCTTGTCCCTTTTGGGGTTGCGGTGGGTGCTGAAGCCTATCTCAGCTGCATTCGGAAGATTATACAGTGAAATATAGCGTGAAATATACAATTTGAAATTAAATCCACATACGGCCTGATCTAATTCGCGTGTATTAAAACACGTGCAGACTTGATAGCCCATGCAAAGCTGATCTACTAAGCTCATGCGCAGAGGATTGCGTCTCTTAAATGACCAAAATAGAGAGCACTATCCAGTTAACATCTGTCTTCATGTGTATGCAGAACATATGCTGACAATCAGAACGGCCACAATACTGGGAGGACGAATATAAATAAATATAATAATTTAGCACACGCATTGTGATATATCAAGACTGAAACTGTTCTGCGGCTGCTGCTTTGCGTCTATATTTACCACGTCTGGAATGTTAGTGCAAACTGACACAGTTACGCACAAATGGCTGGGAATAAAGGAGGCAATCACGCTGCAAAGACAGATGATTAAGAGTGAAAATTTTCCGCCTGTCTGCATGTCAACATATTTTGACTGTCAGAAATAAAAATATTAGACATATCTCTTCAGTAGGGGTGTAACGATTGATCGATACATCAATAGATCCAGTTATACTCCTAAATTTCAAGTATGCAGATCCATGTATGGCAAGTTGACCTTCCAAAAGATAGGTATCGATCCAAGATTGTTTTGAAAGGGAATCGATCGATTTTATCGATACTAGAAAAAGGGAAATATTGCATTTAAGAATGGAAGGCTTTATATTAAGTTGAGCACTTTTAAAGATTTTAAACATTAAGTTTATTTTCCTGTCTCTGGGGTCATCAAAACAAAAATGGCGGATACCTACAGTGGTCAAGGAAGGTTATATCAAACGCAAACATCACAAGACAATAGTGTAGCAGACTAGTGAACTAAGTATCGCGAGAGTTTGGGTGTCTGTGTGCTGAGTGTCTAAATCTGAGTTGTGGTGAACAGCAGCTCTTGTATAAGTGTGTTTTGACACCCTAAGTTTGTTACCACTTGTTAAAAGGCAACTGCTCTTTTTTTGGAATGTTGCCTATCGTTCACAATCATTATGAAAGACATGACGACATTTTTTTTTTTTTTTTAATGCATTTTAACTTGTATACAAACGTAAATAAAAATCAGTTTACAGTGGAGCCAATGTGAGGTCTCATAAAATCCAGCAAATGACCATACAAAATGTGATGTGAATATTAACCAATTATTAGTGATAGTGTTTTTATAAGCGCAAACGCAGACAAAAAATGTATAGGGACACTGTGATCACAAGCCTGTGTACAATTTCAACATGATTGACTGACGAGGTGTTTCCTCGCTTCTTTGCTCCGTGGAAGCTTGTTGCAGATCATAAATCATGCATCTCACCTGGACAGAAGCATTTTGAGGACGTATTCTGACAAGTTGGTACACTTTGACAGCCATTTAGGAACCGGAAATGGCGAGAACGACATGAAAAGACGCTTGTTTTGTATCCATATTCATGTATACATAATTCCCTTACAAGAAATAACAGGAATATAGGAAACTTCTCCTGCAGTGTCCACTATCCAGTATTTGGTACACAATCACAATGATTGAATGTATTTTTTTATAAAAAGTTACTGAATCGATTTCAACTCACTGAATCGTTTTGGATCGAATCATTCTAAAAAAAAATGATAGCATCCTTAAATCATATAGGCAACCACAAATATTGAATCGAACCTTTACACTCCTACCTTTCTGCAATGTTATTTTATATTGTTGTAGCTGTTGGATAACTTAAGGGGCTGATTTAAAATGAATTATACTTTTTTGTTTTAGTTTCTGCTGGCTTTTTTTTAATGGTGTGTTTTTTCTTATTGGATATTACTGAAATGTATCTCCTGTATGAAAGAACATTGCAACACCGCAGCTCCTCAAAGAGCACACTTTTGGCGTGCTCAAAGTAGGTTCTGTTGTCTAGATTGTGCTTGATAATAGCTTATAAAAGCTGGTCCATGTTATTGTTGTGTGCCGCATGTCAAAAACATAATGAAACGCCACAGGTTGGACTATATGACGCCATAAATGTGGACGGTCTCCATGGTGGCATACATGACAAAATGTAATAAGATGGTCTGCACCACTTTTTTACTTGTTAATTGTACACACAGTCTTAGTAGATCACCAATAATTGTCAGTTTATTTAGCATGTGTTCTCTGCAGTTTAGCTGATCAGGCCCATAGTCAGGAAATTGCAGTAATATAGCTGTGTACAAGTGATGGCAAAAGCAAACGGCCTGACGCACAATACTCCGTGTAAGCGAAGGCCAGCGGGGGCCGGAGAGAGGTAGGAAGGAGGAATACCACCCAAGTCCTGTACGGTTTGAATGGCCCAGTGTGAGTACACCCTTTAATGCTCTCTTGTGTTATGTGATATGCTCCGTCACATCATATTTATTTAAGGTGATGGTCTCATTTGTGTGTGTGTGTGTGTGCCTACATGTGTGTGTCAATGCCCCAAAAAATCATGGAGACCCAAGGCATGACAGTGTTCAGAGGAAAAAAAAGTAGTGGTATAAATTAAATACTCCAAAATGGCAGAAGAAGTGCAGCTTGAAATTGACTGGGCTCAGAGACACACTTTTAAGAGGCCTCACTCACGCTTCCCGTTTGCAGCCACTTTCATCTGGTAAACAAACGCAGGCGGTCCAAAGACTTTCCCACAGTTGTTGTGCTAACCTTGGAGAGCAAAGCCACGCCATTAGCATTTGAAGGAGCTAAATATTAGCAAAGAAAGAGTGTTCTCATCTGAAGGCATGAGAAAAAGTCTGCTGCCTTTCGCACTCAACCATCTGTGCTGGCTTCTCTTCTCTCATTGCAGGCTAAGGGAACATGCTTTGAGGCCTGCCTCTGAAAATAAGCCTTTCTTACGCCACAGCTATTAATTCAGATAGACTCCAGTGGTTCTCTCCATGCAAATAAATCTGTTGGAGTCTAGACCAAGCAGGCAATTTTCCTGACAAGTCCAGTTTGAAAATATCTCAATTTCTTTGTGGATTTAGGGATATAAACCACAGACCGTAGACAGGTTTTTTTTTATACCTTTCAAAACACATCAAAACTGTCCACAGATAACAGTTTCAGGATTGACTCAAATACTTCAGCCAACAATAAATTGTGTACAGCCTCCAATTAAATGCTGTAACTCACCAAACAATATTGGCCCCCAAAGTCATGAATTATGTTTGGACACTTTTATTAAGGGGAGCACCTGCACTTTTTGAAAGATGCCCTTGAATCATTGAAATACGGACATACATTGGTGCCTTATGACAGTATGTTTTTTTATTTCCTTTTTTGCCATTTTTTTCATCTTTTTTGTTGGACACTTCTGACTGATATTGGAGTATTAGAATCCTCTGCAATATTTGGCTTCTTCCAGCAGTTCAAAAAGATGTATGTTACTGCGAGTTAACTGAAGAGTCTTTAGTTTAGTCCTATTCAAAGTGTTGGTTTAAATACCCTGTGGGCCAAAATAATGCATCTTGACTGGCCACAGTCTTTTTTGCTAAGGTGTTAAACAACACATTATCTCAGCATCTTAGCACTAGCACAAAAGCACATTGGTATGAAAAATTAATGGCTGGAACTTACAATACCACTATCAAACTCAGATAGCAGCAAAAGTTGGCCATGCAATACAATAACAGAGGTGTGGTTCAGATGGTAGAGCGGCCATCCATAAACTCAATAGTTCTTGGAACAAATCCAGGTTCCGCCAACTTAATAACTACCGTTGTGTCTTTGGGCAAGAAACTTCACCCACCTTGTTCCCAATGCCATCCACATTGGTGTATGAATGTTGTAAACTGTGGGTAGATTGAGAGATTCAAAAGGAAGGAGCTGGCATCCACAGTGTGGTAGACATAGTGAATCTGTTTGCTTTAACACAGCTGCTGCGTAGGAGTTTGTGAAGCAGGACAAAGTCAATTTTACTTTTCTTGCTTTTTAGCAAAATACCTCAAAAAGATATGATAAGAAACAAGTGATCAAATTTGGCTGGTGATCTGGATCCCTGTCGGCATTCAGGATCATTTAAAAGTAGGTATTTTCCGATCAGGAATTTATGCTGCCGATTCTGATAAGGATCATCCATGAGTGATATTGACCGATACCAATACATATACCAATCACATGTATTAACTGTAAATTGGTACATTTATTTATTGGGAGTGCTATCTGCTGTAATGGAACATAGCTGCTCTACACTGTGTGTAGAGATACACTATTAGCTGCTAGCTTGTCACTGGGGGAATAAAAAATAATATACTATATTAGCCAGAGGGGATTGCCGTTTGTGATCGACATTGCAAGGCATTAATAGGCAATGGCGATCACATACTTTTTCAAGAAAATCGGTCGATACTGATCAGTGGCCGATCAATCAGCACTGGGACATAGAGCTTTGTGGAGGTCTGCACTCTGCGTGTGCTTTTCTAGTTGTTAGTGATATTATCAATAGTGTACCTATTACTGGTGTTCATATGGATGTTGTTGTGTCAATTGTTCTCTTGTCCTTTTCCCAGTTGCTCATTTCTTCTACCCTGTTTTCTCTCTTGATCTACTAGTCTACTCTGTCTCTCTGTCTCAACCCAAGAAGTCGAAACAGACGGACGCCTACCAGAGCATGGGTTCTATTTGAGGTTTCTTTAGAGGTAGTTTATCCTTGCCTACGTCGCCATGGGCTTGCTAAAACGGGACTAAGCTGGTTCACTTTTAATGTATGAGGTGCATGGTTCTAGACTTGATACTTGTGTAAAGTGCCGTGATAGAGATGTCTATTGTGAATATATAAACACAATGAACTTGACTATCCTTTTTTTTGTTACATTACGACTTTTTGCTCTTTGTTTCAAATGTTGCTATTATTTTATTGGTGTTTTCTTGTTTAATTGTTCTGTGAACCAATAAAAATACCAGTGGTGTAACAGTACTTCTATTTGGCGGGAACCAACAAAGTGATGTTTTCTCTTTTTTTTCTTCTTTTTTCTAAAAGTTGTAAAAACGATGTCTTTGATTGTGATCTATGACTATTCAATTGTGATGGTAATGAGGCAATTAGCTACCACATTCCTACCTTTTTGGGGGGGTCTGCGTTGGACCAATAAAGGCTGTTGGTCAGGAGCTTATTTCACTGACAAGATGCATGCTGGGAAGAGGGAGGTTGAGGCACCCATCTGTCTTCAGCCCCACGGCCCTGCTGCTGCAGCGCTGGAGGGCACACCTGTTACACTTTCCCAAGGGTGTGGAGGTGGAAAGGCCACAGCCACCCTGAAGCACAAAGAAAAACACACACTTCTTAGATAGGAGGGGCAGCAAAAAGCATTTGGCGCACAATACACACCCTATGGGGCAAAAACCTTTCATCACCCTCAACCTTTTCTGTGACACATTCCAACACAAATGCCTATTCAAGGAGTGTGGCTATGTAGATGAAAAATTGAAGGCAAGATTAATACTCAGTGTTATTCATTAAACCCTATAGAAATCAACAGTTTTGACTACTATTGAAAACCCATTGTGTAAAATCCTCCACAGTGACTTTTAGAGCTCTGTTATTTTTGTATAGCAGATTATTTCACAGAAGTTTCTTTTTTGCAACAAATTTTGAATTCATTTAATCATATTTTGATGGAAGTTTCAAGCAAACAAAGTGGAGTTCCACTGCGCACAGGACCGAGTGTGGTGAATGACGATGGGATTTAAACGTTTTTATTCTCCGCTCTCACTCCCTATGCTTTCTATCAATAACATTCCAGTCACTGGTCTGCAGTTGGATTATAGAGATGTAGCGTCTCTGTTGGTGTTTGAGGTCGCCGACAAGAAAGACAAGGAGCAGATGGTGGTCTTTGTCATTCCCTCCTCTTTTCAATCTCCTGGCAAGCATCGCTACCTCTCTCTTTCCGTCTCTCTCCCCCTCTCTCCACCATAAGAGCAATACACTACAACCTCTGCAATGCAGCTTTTTTCCTAAGCAGATGAAGAAATTATTTGTGAGAATCAATAGGGACATGTACACTGCAGATATTTGAGGGCATATATTGAATGGCATTCCTCCCATAAAGTCCCTCCCAAAAAAATTCAAAGGGGGTTGAAGGATGATGGCCTGGGGTGGGTGTTTCCAGGAGGGAGAGAAGAAAAGGAATGAGGAGGTTTTTTTCCCAAGAAAGAAAAGCGCGCTAAATGTGTAAGACTTTTCTGGGAACTTTCTTGATGAAAAGAGGCTGGGATTCCACACTGCTGTTTCTACAATAGTTGTGTCACAGAACCATTTTTCGTCAACTGCACTGCAGAATATACAGTGAAATTTTAGATTTAATACGCCCAGGTTTTGGTATGATTCAGTTTCAGCTCAAAATGTTTACCAAAAATATTCTCAGGGCATTCAGTCAATCGCAACTGGACTCTTTGGTTAGTCTTAGAAGACGTTTCGCCTCTCATCCAAGTAGGCTTTATCAGTTCATAGACTTGGCTTAGATTGGTCAGATCTAGTCTTAGACTTTGATTGGTCAAACTGGATCTGACCAATCTAAGTCTAAGTGTCATGGACTTAGATTGGTCAGATCTACTCTTAGACTTAGTTTGGTCTTGACTAGATCTGACAAGTCTAAGACTAGATCCAACCCAATCTAATTCTATGAACATGAACTGATGAAGCCTACTTGGATGACCGGCAAAACGTCTTCTAAGACTGACCAAATAGTCCAGTTGTGATGGATTGAATGACCTGGATGAATGAGAACATCCATAGACATATCAAAAATATGTCTCAATTTTAATACTTTTGGTTTTAGTACGATTAAACACAGGTTGGTGACTCAGTCTGCAAAATTACATATCACACAGACAAAAAAGGTGGCGCATACAGTAATAGCTCAATCCTAGTCAAAGACAGCCATAGAATCAGTTTTTCCAGTGTCATTGAACATGCCACACTGCTACGGTTAGTCTATCCAAACAATCAAGGGTACTATGGCGCTTCTGTAGTTTTGTAAGAGAATTAAGCTGTCTCACGCATGCATGCTGAGGGACGGGCTCTAAAATCCGGTACAGTAGTAACCAGGCCGAAAAAAGCTATTTGTGCCTCATTTCGTGCTAAATGAGTGTTGACCACCTGCAGTGGTGATATTAAACAAGTAACATCTTGTAAGTAATGTGGTAATAATTATAATATACAGTAACATCTTGTAAGTAATGTAGTAGTAGTGATATTGCACAAGTAGCATCTTGTAAGTAATGTAGTGTCCCAACAGAAGTACATAGTCAGACATAATTTTTTAACTTCATTGCCGACATAAAAACACTAACGCTATCATTGCAGTGCATGCCTAACCGGAATTGGGAGCATCAACACAAGTAGGTTGTTTTTTTGCATGTATTTTATGTTCTATATTGCTGCAAAAATTCTGAAAAATTGTTGTGGACTTTATATTGTATTTTTTTTGGGACATAACAAGAGTGCCAGCACTTTGATAAACAAGGTGGAAAAAATTACTGGATTCAAGGTCATTGTCTTCCAAAACGTTATTAGTTAATGAAGTCATTAGAGACAACAATCTTGATGTCGTTGGTCTAGCCGAGACCTGGCTCAAACCAGACGAATATTTTTGCGCTGGGTGAGGCGTCTCCTCCTGGCTATACGGGAACACATATTGCCCGTCCCATTAAAAGGGGTGGGGGTGTTGCACTAATATACAACAAAAACTTTAGCCTTACCTCGGACCTAAATAATAAATATAACTCGTTTGAGGTGCTTACTGTGAGGTTTGTCACACCGGTGCCTCTGCACCTGGCTGTCATCTACCGCCCCCCAGGGCCCTATTCGGACTTTATCAATGAATTTTCAGAGTTTGTTGCTGATCTAGTGACGCACGCCGACAATATAATCATAATGGGAGACTTTAACATGCATATGAATACCCCATCGGACCCTCCATGCGTGGCGCTCCAGACTATAATTGATAGCTGTGGTCTTACACAAATAATAAATGAACCCACGCATCGCAACGGTAATACGATAGATCTAGTGCTTGTCAGGGGTGTCACCACCTCCAAAGTTACGATACTCCCGTACACTAAAGTAATGTCCGATCATTACCTTATAAAATTCGAAGTTCTGACTCATTGTCAACAAACTACTAATAATAATAATAACTACTATAGCAGCCGCAACATTAATGCTGCCACAACTATGACTCTTACTGACCTACTGCCTTCGGTAATGGTACCATTCCCAAATTATGTGGGCTCTATTGATAACCTCACTAACAACTTTAACGACGCCCTGCGCGACACCATTGATAGTGTAGCACCGCTAAAGCTAAAAAGGGCCCCTAAAAGGCGTACCCCATGGTTTACAGAAGAAACTAAAGCCCAGAAATTATCATGTAGAAAGCTGGAACGCAAATGGCGTGCGACTAAACTTGAGGTTTTCCATCAAGCATGGAGTGATAGTTTAATAACTTATAAACGCATGCTTACCTCAGCTAAAGCTAAATATTACTAAAATCTCATCCACCTCAACAAAAATGATCCTAAATTTTTGTTTAGTACAGTAGCATCGCTAACCCAACAAGGGACTCCTCCCAGTAGCTCCACCCACTCAGCAGATGACTTTATGAATTTCTTTAATAAGAAAATTGAAGTCATTAGAAAAGAGATTAAAGACAATGCATCTCAGCTACAACTGGGTTCTATTAACACAGATACGACTGTATATACGACGGACACTGCCCTCCAAAATAGTTTCTCCCTCTTTGATGAAATAACATTGGAGGAATTGTTAAAATGTGTAAATGGGACAAAACAAACAACATGTTTACTTGACCCAATTCCTGGGAAACTTATCAAGGAGCTTTTTGTTTTATTAGGTCCATCAGTGTTAAATATTATAAACTTATCACTTTCCTCTGGTACTGTTCCCCTAGCATTCAAAAAAGCGGTTATTCATCCTCTACTCAAAAGACCTAACCTCGATCCTGACCTCATGGTGAACTACCGGCCGGTGTCCCACCTTCCGTTTATCTCGAAAATCCTTGAAAAAATTGTCGCACAGCAGCTAAATGAACACTTAGCGTCTAACAATCTCTGTGAACCGGGTTACCCACATATGCGGTCCTCTCCAAGGTTTCTCATAGTCATTCACATTGACGTCCCACTGGGGTGAGTTTTCCTTGCCCGTATGTGGGCTCTGTACCGAGGATGTCGTTGTGGCTTGTACAGCCCTTTGAGACACTTGTGATTTAGGGCTATATAAATAAACATTGATTGATTGATTGATTGAAGAAATAACTCATAGAAATGTACAGAGGGGGAGTTCAAAGGACTCTCCCACCTGCGCTTCTCCCTCAACAAGTCTTTAATAAAGGTAAAAGTAATGTTAAACAGTGTTCGTAATAACGGCGTTATATAATAACGGCGTTAGTAACGAATCTAATTAATTACTTTTAGGTCCGTTACAACGCTGTTAGCGATAGCTTGATGTAAGTTGGCACGTTACTTTTGATGTGGTTTTATGTCGACAATAAGACAGCTTCATAAGTGCAGCAAGTTCACTGCAGGAAATATCTTTTTACACGTGAAAGCAACAAGCAGCACCGCACTAAAATGAACTTGATATCAAATAGGAAGTCGCACCATCACACTGTCACACAGCAGACAACATATGCACACGCACACAATGTAAATGTTGAACAACAAATCAATGATTGAAGTGACAAACTTGCCATCCAAACAATTTGTTGACAAGAAGATATGACAGCCATCGAAGCCCATTAAATTTCTTCATTAATCAGAGGTAACGCAATCCGGTGAAAATGATTTAAAAGAGCTGGCATCAAAGCCTACAAAGTGTGCTACTAACTGTTAAATCTAAAAAACACAACTCCGTTGAAACCCTTGATGACGTCACACGTCATTAGGCAACAGGCCCTGCCTTTTAAAAGCAGAGACTCCGCACACTGTGCTCTTATATTAAACCTCTCTCCAATGCATGTGCCAGATAGTTAGTTGTTGTTTTTTTAAAGTAAGGTACACATTACTTTCCCTAGTATTAATTACATTTATTAAAGAGTAATTTCGCTAGTAATTCAAGTACTTTTTTGGTAAAGTAACTATATTTAATTACTTTTTAAAAGTAATTTCCAGAACACTGACTTGCAGCTGAGATAGGCTCCAGCACCTCCCGCAACCCCGAAAGGGACAAGCGGTAGAAAATGGATGGATGGATGGATGATGTTAAATAATAATATCATTCATCAAATCTGTTTCTGCATGTAGAACTATAATTAATCTCTATAAAAAAAAATAATATGTGAATGAGAAAAATGATTAGGGTTTTTAATTAAAAACCCTTTATAATGGGATAATAAGGAAAACCGGGGTGTCACTATACTGTGTATGTCATTGAAGCATTCAAAAGATGTACATTTTTCACTCCGCTAGCAACTTTTCTCGCTTCGTCATCGGTCGTTTTCCTTCATTTCCTGACACTTAGCCTTTTGTAATACATGTTTTCAAGTCCCTCTCCAATGGCGATCGGGTAGACCTACTAAATATACACTCTGGAAGTGATGAAGCGAGTCAATTATAATCAACACTGAACAATGTCAAACAATTAGCTGTTCTGAGACATCAATTGACTTATCAGTCATTCTGTCCATCATCTGCTGTCTTTTTGTGTCAAACAATCAGTTGTCCATTGTAGCCCAGCAGGAACACAAGGGCTGTAATCTGTCACCACACAATTATAGACATCCTAAAGACCTTGCAGGCCACAGGGTGCAGTACGTCATTACCTCTGCCATGGGTATCGTCATTCATATTTTTTCTGGATTTGAAATATATGCTAAAGAACATTGGAACAGACAACCATTGTTTAAAAAAATACAAAACAATGATACAGGCACCAAACACTAGTCAGTGACTTTACCTAGCTACGTTTCGATATTACCATCTTTTCTTTCTGACTTGCAAAATTCAAATTGTTTTCTAATGGAAATCAGTCACCCTGCTGAATAATGAATGGCCAATGAGCGTTGCATGGTGCCATTCTAGCTTTAGATTCCACAAAGCACTTTTACTGTAATGCCACATTATCCATTCAAACATAGATGGAAAATATTGGCAATAATAAATCCCATACCTGACAACCCTCACGTTTTCCCAGAGAATCTGAAGTATTATGCCCTTCTTTCATGGAGTGGTGCTATTTTTAAATAGGTGAAACCTATCTGCCTGGAGGTTCTGCCAGAGCAACATAGCAATCTGCGAGGGAAATGGTGCAGCGCATTGCAGGCAGTAGAAAGTAGAGTCTCTTTAGACCAGAATTTCCCTTATTTGAATAAAATCTCCATTACAAATAGTGTGTCCAAATCATATGAGCTTTGCTTTGTTTCTTGGTAACACACATGAAGGACATTGTGTTGCAATAAGAGTGTGCATTTCAATTAAACATTGTGCTTTCATCACAGCTACAATTTTAGCAATTCTAACAATCATAGAATTACGACAAAACCACTGCCCTCAAGAAATAGAAAAAATATTTCTCAGTATGACACAGTACACCCCTTGCAAACTACAACCACGAAAAAGCAAATACATTCTTACTTGTAAAGGCTAAATCTGTTATACAGCTCCTGTATTTGATCATATAAACATTATACAATATGAGTTGTGCAAATGTAACCAATTAAGTATATTGTATTGAGTTTGTGTTTCTTAAGTAGGCACTCTCCTCCTGTATGTTGGTAATTATAGGCACTTTCCTCCTATAATGGTAAATTCTAAAAATGTGCAGATATGGGTTTAGTGTACGGTTTTAATGCTCAGGGACCAGGCAACAGCTGTGCACAGTGCACCTGTTGTTGCTTACACACACGCAGTGGATACGTAGTTAAAAGCATAAGGAGAGACACCACACTACAGTCCAGTATCAGTGTACATCTACATGTTGTTGGTTATCCAAAGTTTGCAGTACAAACAGGATCCAGCAGCATAGAGTGAACATCCAAAACACCAGGTCAGATGTTTGATGTGAACACAATTGAAACTGCAAAACTGCAAGCTCAAAGAAAAAAAATAAACTCAATGGCCACAGCATGCATACAGTGTAGCCTATATATGCGTATATACAGTACATACACTGCAAAAAGTCAGTGTTCAAAAACCAGGGGAAAAAATACAAAAATTAGGGGTATCTTACTTGAACTAAGCAAAATTATCTGCCAATAGAACAAGAAAATTCGGCTTGTCAAGACATTCCAAAACAAATAAAATTAGCTAACCTCAATGAACCCAAAAATACCTTAAAACAAGTATATGCTCACTAATAACAAGTGCATTTTTCTTAGTAGAAAAACAAATTAGACCTTTTTGCTCAATATGTTGAAAAATATTAAATTAAAGTAAATGCTAGTGCCATTATCTTGACATAATGATATGCGCTCGGCATCATGATTTTTTTTTTTCATGCTTGAAGTAAGAAATTATTACTTTAAAAAAGTAGTTTTATACTTGTGAGTGTTAATGACACAGCTTTGCATCAGTTGATATTCTAGTTTCAAGCATGTTTTACTCAATATAGGTCATAAAATATCAGCAACAAGCTGTAATATCTTACTGAGATAATTTAGGACCAAAACCCTTAAAACAAGTAAAACACTAACATAAAATCTGCTTAGTGAGAATAAGTATCTTATCAGAGAGAAAATAAGCAAATATCACACTTATTTGAGATATTTAATCTTACTTAAATTTCAGTTTTTGCGGTGTAGCCCTTAAATGTGAGTAGTTAATGGTAACCAAACACGAGCTGCACTCTGAATGTGTCACCCTTGTAGCTTTTAAGACAACTCTTCAATCTATTATAGTACATATGACTTATGACGCTTAGCATTTGTGTTTGTTTGCAAATAGGTGTGGATAAATGCATGTGTGTGGACAGTTACTCAGGTTGCACAATGTAAACAGTGGATGCACCTGTGTAAATGACACAGAGGAAACTTGTGTGTTAAGCCGGGAGTTCACCAGGGACTGAGGCATGTTGTGCAAACTATGTCATAAGGAGGGAGGACGAGACCCATTACTACCACAGCTGAGCCCGCTGACACTGAGGGATGCTGGCTAAGATGGCAGCAGTCACTTCTACACACCTGACTGAAAGTCAACTATGCTGTTGCAACTGCAGCAAGACAAAAAGTGGGTGACCTGTCATGGCTAGGCAAGCTAAAGGTCCTCTTGTTGAGTAATATTAACCTTTTTCACCTCCAAAATAAAAGCAGCTAATCTCCGTAGTGTCTGGATCACGACCAAAGTTTAGATTTTGAACACATTTTAATGAGTTTAATGAGGTAGGGCTGCACGATTTTGAGGGAAAAAAACTCATTATGGGCCTGCACGCGCCCATTTACATGCTGCAAAGCAGCAGTGAACATGTTATTATTGCTTGGACTTCACAGTTTATTATTCTTCCGCCCAAAACTCTCGTTATTATTGCGAAACAAACTGACGAACAAACATATCTTATATCGTTGGAAATGTCTCAATGGTGGCTGCAGCGGCATTTCTATTTTGGAAGTAAATCGAGATACAAAGTCAAAATTACAAGATAAAAAGTCAAAAATATGAGATCAAAATTTGATAAAAAGTCATAATTATTTGACAAAAAAAATTTAAGTTATGAGGTGAAAGTCGAAATCATGACATAAAAAAAATCATGTTTATGAGATAAAAAGTTGAATTTATGAGATAAAAAGTCGAAATTATAAGATATAAATTCGAAGTTATGAGATACAAGGTAAAACAATGTATAAAAGATAAAAAATTACATTAAAAAATCATGATTGCGAAATTATGACGTAGTCAATTATAAGATAAACATTTTTTTTTAAAAAGATAAAAAGTTGAATCATTTACCGTATTTTTCGGATTATAAGTCGCAGTTTTTTTCATAGTTTGGCCGTGGGTGCGACATATACTCCGGAGCGATTTATGTGTGAAATGATTAACACATTACCGTAAAATATCAAATAATATTATTTATCTCATTCGCGTAAGAGACGAAGCAAATGGCAGCAATCGTCACACACACGTCAGCAATCGTCACTCACACGTCAACCAATAAGAATTCGGCGGGGGAGGGTCATGGCAGAAGTGCATTGTGGGTCATGAGATGCTAACTGCTATATGCTATATGCTACTGCCGTAGCTATTAAAATGGATCACATCAACATTGGCGGTAACTTATAAGAACTGAGAAGGACTGAACAAAAATGGCACCAAAAAGGAAATCATATACTGCAGAATACAAGCTGGACGTAGTGAAATATGCAGCAGAGAAGGGCAATCGAGCAGCAGAAAGAAAGGACATACCAGAGGTGACAACGGGGAGGAAGATTTCATTGGATTTAGCGATCGGGAGTGACAGATTGTTTGGTAAATGTATAGCATGTTCTATATGTTATAGTTATTTCAATGACTCTTGCCATGATGTGTTGCGTTAACATACCAGGCACGTTCTCAGTTGGTTATTTATGCGTCATATAACGTACACTTATTCAGCCTGTTGTTCACTATTCTTTATTTTTTTTAAATTGCCTTTCAAATGTCTATTGTTGGTGTTGGATTTTATCAAATAAATTTCCCCCAAAAATGCGACTTATACTGTTTGTTTTTTTCCTTCTTTATTGTGCATTTTCGGCCGGTGCGACGTATACTACGTAGCGACTTATAGTCCGAAAAATACGGTAGATAAAAAGTCACAATTATTTGATAGAAGGTTAAAAATTATGAGATAAAAAGTCAACAATCATGTTAATTAGTTAAAAAGTCGAAATTATGAGATAAAAGTAAAAAATATGGGATAAAAAGTCAAAATAATAACATATAACGTCATAATTAGTTGATAATAAGTCGAAATGATGAAGTAAAAAGTTAAAATGATTAGTTAAATATCATGCTCATGAGATAAAAAGTCGAAATTGAGATACAAAGTTGAAATTATGAGATAAAAAGTAAAAATAGTTAGTCCTAATTATTTGATAAGAAGTTAGCCAGAAAACTTGCAAAACATTAGCATCCTAATGTTTTATGCCATCTTTTTAGCTAATTTTGTATGAACCAAAATATGTTTTTTGATACTCTGTGCTGTCAAGCAAGTATTTGGATACCTGTCGCCATTTTGGAAGTATGCTAACATCTCTGATAGCATGTTATTTTTAGCATGTTAATGTTTTTTGCTAGCTTTCTGGCTTTTTTAATGTTTTAACCCAAAAATTATGTTTTTTGATACTCGGTGCTGTCGATTAGGTATTTAGATACCTGCCGCCATCTTGGAAGCATGCTAATGTTTTATGCTAGCTTTTTAGAATATTTTGTATGTTTAAACCTAAAAAATATGTTTTTTGATACTCTGTGTTGTCAATTAAATATTTGGATACTTGGCGCCATCTTGGAAGTATGCTAACGTGTCTTAGATTAGAATGCTAATTTTAGCATGCTAATGTTTTATGCTAGCTTTTAGCTAATTTTGAATGTTTGAACCTAAAAAGGATGGTTTTTGAAACTCAGTGCTGCCAAACAAATATTTGAATACTTGGCGCCATCTTGGAAGTATACCAACGTCTCTTTAATTAGCATGCCAACATTTTCTGCTTGCTCTTTACCTAAAGTTGTATGTCTAAACCTAAAAATCATGGATTGAGATACTTGGCACCATCTTAGAAATATGCCGGCTTCCACTGTCTTTGGGCCAGAGTTTCAGGGCACAGATTGCCACTGGAATTTTCTCTACAAAATTGCGATCGCGATTCGATTTGCAATTTTTGGATGTTATACATAAAAAGGCATACAACTGCGAAAATAACGAGTGAAGGAAAACATTTTACATTTAGACTGTCAATCAATATATTATTGTCTCAAGGTGCCACACATTAGAACAATATGCAATAATTTACTATCAAAAATATTTGGCTTTATGCAGTCAGACTCAGAGCTTTTGTCTACATCATGTTCTTAAACTGAAGAAATAACTAATAAAAAGTGATTATATTGTAATGTAATCATAATGCAAGTAACCATTTAAAAGGATTACGACTTTTATTTATCTTTACTGTAGAACTGTTTACCATTAATTGGAAAGTAAATAACTTTTATTTATCTAAATTAAAATAATAAACGAAATGAAATTGACTCTCATTTCTGTAAGCCAAAATGTAACTTAAGTTAAATATTGACCATCTTAAAGTGCATTTTTTTTCCCAGTTGGAAAAACGAGGTTGTGATCACGGAATTCTCACTTGTTCGAGTTGATGGAATCATACTGCCCATTCGATCTGAAGCTAAAATATTACCACAAAAGGGCATTCAGCATTATAATCATATTTTTTTCCTCCTAATTTGTGTTACTCACTGATGAGTAGCACAAAGGGTGGCTGTTTGTACGTGCTTCCTGTGTGTAAAGCTGGCGCCCTCCTCTTTGCACACCGAGACAAAGATTGTGAATGACTAAAAATAGGGCTCACTGCCTTCAGTTAATTCTACTGTTAAATAAACGCACTCAGGTGCTGAGAGCGATGCACAGAGTGAGACCTCTTTCCCCCTGTTTGAAGCTAGAGACAAACAAACGTGAGGCTCAATAATTCTGATTGGCGAACATGGCGATTGGCAAAAATAAGAAACAGGGTCTTGCAGTTATTTATCACAGTAATTAAAACGTTGATGTCAATTTGATGTCGATTAATCGTGCAGCCCTACCCATAGGGTTAAAATATGTACAATATAGAATATAATATATATTTATTGTCATTGTACATTGTACAACGACATTTATTTGTATATCTTTATACTGTATGTAGTATTGTTGCTGGCCTTGTTTATTTACTAGCAACAGGCAACCCACCACATGAATGTAAAATAGAGTCTGCCTAATAGTATAGTTAGTATATGTAGATATGTACAAAACCCAAAACCAGTGAAGTTGGCACGTTGTGTAATTCGTAAATAAAAACAGAATACAATGATTTGCAAATCATTTTCAACTTATATTCAATTGAATAGACTGCAAAGACAACATATTTATTGTTCGAACTGAGAAAAATGTTTTTTTTTTGCAAATAATCATTAACTTAGAACTTAATGGCAGCAACACATTACAAAAAAGTTGTCACATGGGCATTTTTACCACTGTGTTACATGGCCTTTCCTTTTAACAACACTCAGTAAACGTTTGGGAACTGAGGAGACCAATTTTTGAAGTGGAATTATTTCCCATTCTTGCTTGACGTACAGCTTAAGTTGTTCAACAGTTCGGGGTCTCCGTTGTCGTATTTTAGGCTTCATAATGCGCCAAACATTTTCAATGGGAGACAGGTCTGGACTACACGCAGGCCAGTCTAGTACCCACACTCTTTTACTACGAAGCCGTGCTGTTGTAACACGTGGCTTGGCATTGTCTTGCTGAAATAAGCAGGGGCGTCCATGATAACGTTGCTTGGATGGCAAGATATGTTGCTCCAAAACCTGTATGTACCTCTCAGTATTAATGGTGCCTTCACAGATGTGTAAGTTACCCATGCCTTGGGCACTAATACACCCCCATGCCATCACAGATGCTGGCTAGTGAACTTTGTGCCTATAACAATCCGGATGGTTCTTTTCCTCTTTCGTCCCAAGGACACGACGTCCACAGTTTCCAAAAACA
This sequence comes from Entelurus aequoreus, assembly GCF_033978785.1. Lineage (NCBI taxonomy): Eukaryota > Metazoa > Chordata > Actinopteri > Syngnathiformes > Syngnathidae > Entelurus > Entelurus aequoreus. Next base: position 62,623,588 of record NC_084741.1, on the reverse strand, counting down.
ATTTTAAATGTGGACTTGTTAAACCACAGAACAGTTTTACACTTTACATCAGTCCATCTTAGATGAGCTCGGGCCCAGCGAAGCCGGCGGCGTTTCTAGGTGTTGTTGATAAATGGCTTTCGCTTTGCATAGTAGAGTTTTAACTTGCACTTACAGATGTTGCGACGAGCTGTAGTTACTGACAGTGGTTTTCTGAAGTGTTTCTGAGCCCATGTGGTGATATCCTTTACACACTGATGACGCTTTTTGATGCAGTACCGCCTAAGGGATCAAATGTCCGTAATATCATTGCTTACGTATTTCTCCAGATTCTCTTAACCTTTTGATGATATTACGGATCGTAGATGGTCCGTAATATAATTCCTTGCAATAGCTCGTTGAGAAATCTTCTTAAACTGTTCAACAAATTTGCTCACGTATTTGTTCCCAAAGTGGTGACCCTCGCCCCAGTATTGTTTGTGAATGACTGAGCATTTCATGGAAGCTGCTTTTTATACCCAAACATGCCATCCACCTGTTCCCAATTAGCCTGTTCACCTATGGGACGTTCCAAATAAGTGTTTGATGAGCATTCCTCAACTTTCTCAGTCTTTTTGCCACTTGTGCCAGCTTTTTTAAAACATGTTGCAGGCATCAAATTCCAAATGAGCTAATATTTGCAAAAAATAAATTTTCCAGTTTGAACCTTAAAATATCTTGTCTTTGCAGTGCATTTAATTGAATATAGATTGAAAAGGATTAGCAAATCATTGTATCCTGTTTTTATTTACGATTTACACAACGTGCCAACTTCACTGGTTTTGGGCTTTGTACATATAATACTATGTTTTGAATAGGAAACAGCAAAATTATACCAAGTACAACATTAAAATGTTGAATACCTCAATTGATCCACTCTAAACTACCTACCGGAACATTCATATTTTGCTTTATTGTGAGCACAGAAAATCAAGCCCAAATAAACAACCAAATGTTAAAAAATAAGCCCAAAACAACGCAACCCGCGACTCACAAAATTTGCTAACAACTTTAGAAAAAAAAACAACCAAAGTTGCTCATAATAAGAGGACTTAGCTCGCTAGCAACCAGTACAGGGTAGGATTGTAAAGTATACCGGTATTAGTATAGCACTCCGGTACTAATGAATCATATTCGGTACTATACCGCCTCTAAAAAGTACCGGTACCAAAATATTGGTATCGGGACAACACTAGTCCAGGGTGTTCGCCGCTTTTTGCTAACAGTCAGTTGAGATAGACTCCAGCTTCCATATGTCTCTGCACATGATCAAGGATAGAAAATGGATGAAGAAGGAAAATTAGGACTTTGGGCTGTCTGTCTCCAAACAACTTGACAACAAACAGAGAGGTTCACCCATCAGGCTTATCTGGTAATGAGTCTCCAGTTACCAAGCTCAGGTCCCAAGTCAGCAGAGTAATAAACCTTTGGGGAAGTACAGCAGAGCAGAGGAACCATGATTAAAGAAGCACCAGAAAGCAAACACAAGACAACAAGATAAACTGCACTCACAGTCCCTCCTTTGTGTTGTTCTGCATATTTTACACGTTGCGTTGTTCTACTCAAGGTGGTGCACGATTAATACAGTAATAGGGTATAAATAGGTTAGTGGGAACACAATTTGATTCCAATAATACACACATTTGTCCCACCCATGGTAAATCTAAGTTTCCTTGCATAGATTACTGAACTTGTATCAACCACAAAGAGTTTTTCTAAGAGAAAATAGAAATTCAAGGTTTTACTGAAGAGCAAGAGAGGGAAAAGCACCTGATATTTCTTGTTAGGCCCGGTGCTGGCTGGGACGAAACTCAAATGGATGGATGCAGCTCCAAAAAGGTAGTGCTTTATCTGACAATTTACACTCATGGGCGAGCTGAAGCTTATCCCAGCAGATTCGATTGTAGGGCACAAGTAGACAAACCCTCTACACTCACATTCACACCTGTACACAATTTATAGCAGGAGTCTTCAACTTTTTTTCTCCTGAGAGCTACTTTAACAACAGGAAAATGCTATTCGTTTTTGTAACAGTTATCTTCACAGCCTGTTTCAACCCAAACAAACTCAAAGTTGTTTTGCCAGCGCATTGACTAAATGTTGGTATCCACTAGGTTTGTACGGTATACTAGGATAGTATCGCGGTACTAATGAATCAAAAACGGTACTATACTCCGTTTGAAAAGAACCGGTTCAAAATAGATTGCATTTTTTTTTTTTTACGTGCATGACGTCACGCCGTCTCGTCATGACATTGCTGGGTTTACGAGCAGAGGAGCGTGTTCGGCAGCGCACAATCACGGAGTACTTACAAGCAGACACGGTGTGTAGACAGAAAAGAGAGAACGAATGCATTTTGGCCTAAAAACTGATGATAAAGGTGAAGCTGAGGGTGTTACAGTGTTAGGAAGAAGTGCTTTAAGACATGGCTAGCTAGCTAGCAGCAAACATCGATCCGCAGTCGGCAGTGTTTTAGCTACTTCTAAATCACTAATCATCGCCTCCATGGTGACAAATAAAGTAAGTTTCTTACAAGTATCATCCCTGCAGGACGAGGAATAGCTAAACATGCTTCACTACAGACCGTAGGAGGATACAACAGCTCACCAGCGTCACCGCTAACAAAAGCTAGCGCGCATGAATGTAAACAAATGCCAAGGATATATACTATATATATATTTATCATCGGCGGTCACTCGAACGAGTATGACGATCCTCCTGGTAGGGGTGTATCCCTTTATGGAGGATGTCTGTGCGTGACTTAGTTTAACGTGGGGAGACTGGTGAACAGACAGTCACCACAAGATCCTTGACAGAATCGGGTCAGGGTCCAGTAGCATGGAGTCCAAGACAACTGGGGACCCTTTTCTGCTGCAGCCTTCATCCGCCATCGCAGCCGTTGTGGTAGTTCTTAAAAATATACCGTCTTCCGCCTGCTCCACCATTGAGGTCTTCACCGTATCCCTGGCTAGGGGGCAGTCAGGTACTAGACCTTTGCCAAGGGCCACCTGGGGTAACAGTAGAAAAAAGGGGTTAACCTCCTAGTGTCATGTCTTTGTGATCATGTTTAGTTTAGTTATGTCCTGTTTGGTTTTTGGACTCTTTTAGTTTCTGTTTACGCTCCATTGTTTTTGTCACCATAGCAACCCATTAGTTTCACCTGTTTCACGTTCGGACTCACGCACCTGTCATTAATCATGTCACTATTATTTAAGCCGATAGTTGCCAAGAAGTCAGCCTGGCGACAATAACTCTGCTCAGTCTCACTTCATGCCATGATTTACCTCTGATTCCCATGCTACCTTTGTTACTCATGCTTTCATTCCAAGCCATTGTTCCATGCGCGTTTTTCATGTCACAGTAAGTGTTTTCTTGGTTTTATGTCCATAGTTCTGCCTTTGTGCTAGTTCATGTTTATATGCTAAGTTTGTACCTCCGCCTTGTGCGCGCTTTTTGTTTGTTCCTTTTTATAGTAAAATTAAAGATGTATTTACCTTCAAGTCATGTCCAGTCAAGTTGTCTTGCATCTCGGGAAAGCAATCCGCGCAGTAATTTGCTCCGCCAAAGTCCACGACCTGACACCTAGTGCCCCAAGACCCCATAGAGGAGCCTCCACTGCCGGATGCACTTTAACGTCATGCCCAGGACTATATATATATATATATATATATATATATATATATATATATATATGATGTGTGTATATATATCTATTATATATATATCTATATATATAGATATAGATAGATAGATAGATATATATATATATATATATATATATATATATATAGATATATATATATATATATATATATATATATATATATATATATATATATATATGATGTGTGTATATATATCTATTATATATATATCTATATATATAGATATAGATAGATAGATATATATATATATATATATATATATATATATATATATATATATAGATATATAGATATATATATATATATATATATATATATATTTTTTTTTTAAATATATATATATATATATATATATATATATATATATATATATATATGTATATATATATATATATATATATATATATATATATATATGATGTGTATATGTGTGAGTGTACAGTATTTAAATACAAACCATCAGGTCAGCTTTGTGTTATAAGAGACATAAGTGTGTTATTATTAGTTATTAGTATAAACATTTCAGCTTTTTCTCATTACATTACATCTTTTTTTTTCCATTTTTATTGTTTTTACCTGCATAATGATTAATAATAGCACTGTACACTGTCACCTATAACACAAATCTGACTGAGTTGTGTCTTTAAATATGTAATAATATGTAAGCATTTATTTTACAAAATAAAAATATATCAAAATGGCTCCCGCTTACTTCGACTGTTTAGTTTCGATACCCTTGTATTATTAAGATATATTGCAAACTTCTTTGTTAGAATAAAATACTTATGATTTCAAAAGCAAGTATATTCTACAACAATCTGTATGTTTAAAAAAAAAA
>NC_084741.1:62544067-62616567 GCF_033978785.1 Entelurus aequoreus | reverse complement strand
ATGGGCCTCTATACACCTATGTAGATATTGCACCAAAAACCAGACATTTGCAGCTAGAATAGTCATTTACCACATTAGCAATGTATAGAGTGTATTTCTTTAAAGTTAAGACTAGTTTAAAGTTATCTTCATTGAAAAGTACAGTGCTTTTCCTTCAAAAATAAGGACATTTCCATGTGACCCCAAACTTTTGAACGGTAGTGTATATATTCACTGCAACAAGCAGCCATAACTGCAATGTGGCCCTCAATGGAAACAAGTTTGACACCCCGGCTTTAGACAATTGCTGTGTCTACACTCCCTGTTTTTTCACAACTTTGAGCAAACAAATAGTACTGTAGTTTTGTTTTACAACGGAGAACATTGCAAAAGTTAACCGTGTTGTTTTTACTAACATTGTACTGTACCTTTTCGTTAATGTGCTGTCCGCCAACATGGCCCACTTCCGGGTTTGTTGAGTCTCGTCGCGTGAAAACGCTCAATTAAATAAACGAACCACACTTTGGACACCCCTGCTGAAGAACTAGTTTTACCCGCTGAATAATATTTTATTACAGATACATTATCAAAAAATAAATAAATAAAAAGATAAAAACATATATATAAATATAAATAGTCGAGGTTTCTGTGGTTTATATGTTATACAGTACTCAATACTGGGGTAGAGTGGAATATACGTTAGGTCAGGGGATTTTCCTGAAGAGCATCCCCTGAAAAGCAGGGAAACCTGCAAAACAGGCTTTCCTGACCTTACGTATATATATATATATATATATATATATATATATATATATATATATATATATATATATATATATATATATATATATATATATATATATATATATATATATATATATATATATATATGAGTATTATATGAGTACAGTATTTAAATACAAACCTTAGGGTCAGATTTGTGTTATAAGAGACATAAGTGTGTTATTATTAGTTATTATTTCAGCTTTTTCTCATGACATTCCATCTTTTTGCTTTTTTTTTTCATTTTTATTGTTTTTACCTGCGTAATAATAGTAATGTACACTGTCACCTGTGACACAAATCTGACTCAGTTGTGTCGTTTTCAATATATGTAAGCATTTATTTAATCTACAAAATAAAAATATATCAAAATGGCCCCCGCTTACTTCGACTTTTTAGTTCCGGTACCCTTCTATTATTAAGATAGATTGCAAACTTTTTTGTTAGAATAAAAGACTTGCTCTCCTGACTTATGATTTCAAAAGCAAGTACATAGTACATCAGTCTGTATGTAAAAAAAAAAATCCATAGGGAATTGTGTAATAACATAACAAGGTGATTATACATGTATATTCATATATATATTCACTGCAACAAGCAGCCATAACTGCAATGTGGCCCTCAATGGAAACGAGTTCGACACCCCGGCTTTAGACAATTGCTGTGTCTACACTCCCTGTTTTTTCACAACTTTGAGCAAACAAATAGTACTGTAGTTTTGTTTTACAACCGAGAACATTGCAAAAGTTAACCGTGTTGTTTTTACTAACATTGTACTGTACCTTTTCGTTAATGTGCTGTCCGCCAACATGGCCCACTTCCGGGTTTGTTGAGTCTCGTCGTGTGAAAACGCTCAATTTAAAAAAAACGAACCACACTTTAGACACCCTTGCTCAATAATTACTAACTATTTTACCCGCTGATTAATATTTTATTACAGGTACATTAAAATACGCTGAAATGACAGACACGCCTTTGGTCGCCCCAGTGTGGTCAGTGCAGACTTGGCGCCTCCCCTCTCCTCTATAAAAGTGCACAATCTACTCCTTGGGAGCACTCGCTGCCTGATCCTCATCACGCCACAAACGGGATGTGGACGCACTAAAATCGCATCCCTTCGAAAATATTTTGAGTAGTGCAATATATCTCCATTATTTTATTTTTATTTTAAATCCGCGATGAAGGCTGTTCCTCCTGTCCGCTCCCCGGACTCCTCCTCCTCCTCCTCCTCCCCCGGCGGCGGCTGGGAGCTCTCCCTCCAACATTTACCCAAGCAGGGCTTCCACGTCGCCCGGTCCAAGATGGAGGAGGAGGACCGCTGCTGCCTGCAGTACGACATGAACGACTGCTACAGCCGACTGAAGCGCCTGGTGCCCACCATACCGCAGGATAAGAAAGTCAGCAAAGTGGAGATCCTCCAGCATGTCATCGACTACATCCTGGACCTGCAGCTGGCCCTGGAGACGCACCCATCTCTGCACAAACAAGCGCCTCAGTGGACCGGAACCTGCGCTCCTCCGGCGTCCAACCCCAGCCGAACGCCGCTCACAGTCCTCAACACCGACCGCCACCAGGTACCGTTTGTTTACTATATTGATATTATGATGTCATTATCGCACTGTGCAGACAAAGCCTGGTGTCACGTGTCCTGCCTTATGATAGCGGATTTTAGTGCAAAATGCAACAACCCCGCATGTTTTCCATAAACCATATTTTGCACTTGATTGCGGTCTTTATGATTTGCATGACAATAATAATGATGGCGTGTGTGTCAGAGGCCCATCCTGCTGCTCAAGTGCCCCAGCCTGCAGTCTCCTCTGCACAAAAAGGGTCACTTTCTTATTCAGTAGGACAGAAAAAAAAGGGGGGGGGGATTTTGTCCTTTGTTTATGTATTATATGGAATTGTGAATTATTAATCACATGCATTGGACATGATTTTTTTTTTCCTTTTTAACCTTTTTCTTCAGAGAACGTCGATTGTCAAAAAGCCAGAGGACTCGATTTTGTGCCGCTGAGACATTATAAGCACCGCATTGGTAAGTTGTGTTTTTGTATTTATTAGTGAAACTATAATGACACCAATAAGAGTGTAAATATAGGCCAGCGGGTGTCAAGACGAATCATTTAGAAACATGAGAGGCAGGTGTGCTTTGTGCAAACGTCACTTGGGCCTTTTTTTAATTGCATGGAACTAGTGTGTGATGGTATAGGACAGGGGTGTCCAAAGTGCGGCCCCGGGGGGGCCATTTGCGGCCTGCAGCTAATTTTGTAAAGGCCCATGGCACATTTTGTAAATACTATTAGATAGGCTCCAGCGACCCCAAAAGGGACAAGAGGTAGACAAATGGATGGATGGATGGATATCACAAAAAAACATAGTGGAAGAAAAGAGCAAACAAGGTGTAATGTGACAAATAAATTGTTGCAGTATTGACACTAATAACACAAAGCTGTTTTTTTTACTTTCAAACTGTCATTGCTATAAAAAAAAAATAATAATAAAAACAAATAATCAACAGATAGAGCTGAAGTTGAACGAGTAGTTTAAGTGTTGAAAGTAAAAATAATATAATTTGATATATGACTTATTTTTAACACTTTTGTGATTGGGGGCTTTTGTATCCCCAATACCTTAAGTCAGATTTTTTTGTTTAAAAAAAAAGAGTCAAAAGCAATGTTGTTATAATGTATTTACCTACTAAAGGCTCCAATTACTTCACATCAAATCTATCACATATTATGTGTTTTTGCCTTAAAACTGGGGGAGGGGAAGGGCATAAAACATAAAAAATAAAAAGTAATGTTAACATATAGAGCTGTGGTTGATCTATAGATATTTGGCTTTAAAAGTTAAAAAAAATATATATCTGACAAGTAATACCTGACTACCACTATATTGACTGAGACCCTTTTGGGTCGGCGGGACCTTTAATGTTGACCAACATTGAAGTTGAGAGGAGCCTTGATAGTTACAATAAATATTGTATTGGTTTTGAAAATAAAAAATACCAAAATGGCCCCCCACGCGGCCCTCAGTGGAAAAGGTTTGGACACCCTGGTGTAGAATAAAAGTCTGTTAAAGAGGCCGCCAGTCGTCTGTGCTGCTGTGTGGATGTTCGTCCTGGTGTGTGTTGGCTTGTCGGTCAAGCTCTTGTTTTGTTGGCGGCGCCGGTCAGTCTGGAGAGCTGTGCAGCTCACCCCACCCCATCCACTCTATTTATCCCCTCCACAGGTGTGCGGGCTGCTCAGAGCCGCTCCAAAAGCCAGCAAAGCTTCGCCAGGGACTCACGGCTGACTGGAGGCACAATCACAACCGAATTTGGAAAACCACTGGAAGGAACTAAACTCGCATATAATGAACATTTTCTGTTCCGCAGAGCATGGAATTTGCATAAGACCCCTCTATCAACCCCATAATTGTCATATCAGTTCGGTTCTTTTGGTAATGACAGTCTGGAGTCACCATATTGAAACATTCTTGTTTGTGCTTAAAGAAAAAAGTGGGTCCAGTTTAAAGCTTTACTAAATTTGTACATTTCTTGTGGACATCTATTGTTTAAAATAGATGATGTGTGTTGGGATCTTTAAACTATTTGAAGGACAATTAAATTCGAGTGTACATAAAGAGAAATAAATGATCTATGGGATTAAAAAAATAAGCTAATTGAATACATATATGCTTGGAATAGACTATTGTAATTATTAAGATATTTTTATTAAAAACAATTTTGTGGTTTTGTAAATATTGTGTTTCCACTTGGAAGTCTTTAATGTGTTTTTTTGTCCTCACACACTGATATCGTTTTTTCAAAGGGTTTAATATGTAGCATGTCGGGCTCATGGAAGAGTTGTCAAATGTGCACTGAAGCAGGCCTCACTTTGTAGATAGTTCATTTGCTCACTTGTTTTTTTATACTCGTTAACTATGGCTCTGACCCTTTTGGGGCAATAGGCTGCTTCATGTTGTTGTTTATTTTTGAAGTAAAAACAGGCTTGATTTCATTATGTTACAATGCACTGTTCTAAAAAAAAAAATCCAGAATACGCAGCACTTCTTACAATGTAATATCTTAAAAATGCATCTCTGGCATCTTGACAGGTTTGTTGGCGAACAAAAAAGCGATTCCAGCCGACCTAAAGTTCACTCAAAGAATAACGAGCCTTTATTTTTCATGACATTGAACACCGAATTTACCTCACCATCCTCCTGCCAGAGTGAGAGGGCGCATGTACATGAGTGTCAGCTGCACTGTTCCGAGTCATCTTCACTGGCTTGTGAGGAGAAAACAATTAAAGTTTGCAGGAATAAAACATTTGTCGTCTTTTGTCTTTGTTTGCTGTACAAGTACTCATAAATGAGACCTGATAGTTTTTTAAGAATGTTTTCTGAAAAGTACAATATTGGTCTGAACTGCACTTTTATTTTGAATTGTGTCTTATCTTTCACAATATTTATGTAAGACAAGCACACGTTTTTTCCTGTATTTTATGCATTCTATCTCGTAAATAAACGCTAGCAAGAGTCAGCCAACACAGAGGTAATGAGATTTGCTCTATTCCACCAATAGAGCGCTCTAAAAAACATCCATCAACATTTTGATGTTAAGTATATATTTAATGTGGTAACAGGCACATTCATAACATGTAATATTTACGTATGTTGCTCATTTTAAGCAAACGACGAAGCATTAATTTCACGGACACATCACAACGTTCGCTATGTTCTTCAACAACAATTTATATTATTAATCTACCATGAATTGATTAACGTGGACCCCGACTTAAACAAGTTGAAAAACTTATTCGGTTGTTACCATTTAGTGGTCAATTGTACGGAATATGTACTGTACTGTGCAATCTACTAATAAACGTTTCAATCAATCAATCATGGCAGACTTAATGAGAGCCAACAGTGACTACTTTGGGAAATATGATGATCCAGAACTTTATCTTTTTTTGAGCCTGAATATAAGGAGGATGAACTACAAGTTTAGAAGCTGAATGATAAGCAGATCCAGCAAGTAGCAAAATTGCTAAGTGCTTAACAAAAATATAAACCCAATGAACTTAACGAAACAATCACTTACTGTACAATGTCTGCTCGCACTGGGGTGCCAACTGATGGGATGCTTATATCTTCCCGTTTAGATGAAAAAATAATCATAGTCCACACGAATGTGGACGGGATCTCCGGGTCTAAGTTGAATGTCGAAGTTGACCAACTTCTCGGTTTATGGCCACAACCTTCTATCATACAAGTAAGAGGCATGATTTCTAATCTAGAATTAACTTTTACCAACTCAGAGGCGATGCAGCAGCTCACCGGCTCAATATGTCATTAACTGTATAAGCTGCAATTTGACAACCTCTGAGGAAGGCAACAGTTGTAGCCAAAAACCGTCAAGTACAGAAGTAAACACACAGAATAACAAGCACACATACACATACTGTACATATACAAGTACATATGCACACATACACTCATGCACATAATCACGTTTCATCAAACATATATTAACGTTGTTGCCCTAGGGTAAACTGGGTATAACACATGGCACACTGACAAAGCTTAACCTATTGTTACTATAACAATCTACAAGGTTAAGGTTGCTTCTCTTTCTTCCCCTCCATTTTTCTGCATTCTTTCGTATCTCAAGTTATCATTACGTATATGTATTGTTGCATTTGAACAATTGTATTGTTGATAATAAAGGTAAAGTACTGGTATTGTTTATTATCAATAGCACTATTTCTATTGGTATTCATATTGCTCCATTTTTAGTGTAATAATGCTCATTGTCATTTCTGTATTTTAAAAAAAAAAAATTTCGCTAACTGCTTATTTGCTATTACTTTTGCCATCATATTTGTACATGTCGTATTTGCTGATGTTGCTCTGTTGTTGTTGTTGTTGTTGTTGTGTTTGCTGTTGTTGTTTTTGTCTCTCTGTCTAATCCCCCTCTTGTCCCCACAATTCCCCCCTCTGTCTTCCTTTTTCTCTCTTTCTATCCCCTCAAAAAAAAAAAAAAAAAAAAAAAAAGAATAACAACGTGCATAATTTTCGGATTAACCTCTTGAGAACCAGCGTCCACTGCAGTGGACATTTGTGCTTTGCATAACTGAGAGAACAAACACAAACGTCCACTGCAGTGGACATTTGTGCTTTGCATAACTGAGAAAACAAACACAAACGTCCACTGCAGAGGACGTCGGCTTTAGGAGGAAATACAGAACCAGCGCCCTCTGCAGTGGACATTTTTGTGTCGCTTTATGAGGTCAGACACAAATGTCCACTGCAGAGGACGCAGGCTTTAGGAGGTTAACTGCATGAGCTAATTACCTCTCAGTGATCACGGCGCCGCTAAAAGTAGTTCCTCCGTGTAAGCACTAACAATAACAATATTGATAAAACTTGGTTAATATTCAGGTCTTTGGATGGTTTTTAGAGGGCTGCATTGTCAGTCACCTGGTACTTGCCGTATATACAGATTGAAAAGCATAAAAAAAAGAAGGACGTGTGCTTGTCTTACATAGGGATTGTTAATAATCGGCAAAATTCCAAAAAAAGTGCAGTTCTCCTGTAAGAGGCCAGAGGGACTTTGTTATACTACCAAAAAGGTGACATAACATACAAATGTGTTAGAGTTCCCTATGGGTACCTGCTGCATTAAAAATGTGTTTAGCTGATAGTCACGGCCGTTGTGCCGTTAGGCAAGACACTTCAGCCACCTTGCTCCCAGTGCCGCTCACACTGGTGTATGAATGTGAATGAATGTTTGGTGGCGGTCGGGGGTGGGGGGGGGTTAGTTGCAAATTGGCAGCCACGCTTCCATCAGCCTACCCAGGGCAATTAATGTGTGACTGTGGAGTGAAGGAATGTTGGCTTCTCAGTTTTCTGTGAAGCACTTTGAGTGTCTCCACATCCATCCATCCATCCATTTTCTACATATAAATACAAAATCTATATACATCTAATCCATTATTATTACTATTTTAGTAGTAGTATTTTAAATATATCATACTAACAGTAGCATAATTATTGTTAAGGCATTTAGAGCCTGGCCCTGCGATGAGGTGGCGACTTGTCCAGGGTGTACCCCGCCTTCCGCCCGAATGCAGCTGAGATAGGCTCCAGCACCCCCCGACACCCCAAAAGGGACAAGCGGTAGAGAATGGATGGGCATTCAGAGCCATTATTAATATTAATATTGGTTTCTGCCATCATCTCTACAATGTCAAATTTACCAGGATTTAACAGTATTTTTTTCCCAGTAAAATACTATAATCAAAATTTACTGTAACATTACAACAAATACCTGTAAAAATTACAATATCCCTATACTTCACAGCAATTGACTGTTATTTCGCTGTAAAATACTGTGATGATAGTCCTCTGTAATATCACAACAAATTACTGTAATTTCAAACTGATTTGTCTCCTAAGGTGCTCCGTAGAGAAATGTTGCACACAGCATATGGCGTTTTTTTTTTGTGATTAACTATACAATTACAATTGTAAAGTTAATGTTATTTCTTATGTAATTAACTATACAATTACAGTTGTAAAGTTAAAGCATTTCCAGTAGCTGTAACATTATGGAAATTAACCGTAAAATCACAGTCCTGCAGTTACAGTAAATTACTGTAAAGATATTTCACAATAAATTGTAAATATTACAGTGAAAGTAATGCAATTACTAGCCAGTAATGTGCTAGGATTTTACAATGCACGGTGTATTATATTATATTGTGTTCATCATTTTAACATGATTTGTTTTAGTATCAATTCTATAATTTCATAGTTTACTTATTGGGGAGATTTGAGCTTTTTGTCTGTTATTTAACTATAATCATTCTGGCACTATCAGCTATTTAAGATGTTCCTGCTATGTAAGCACTTTGGGCTGTATAAGGGGAAGGACTTATACTTATTTTAATTTAACTTGAATTGATAAGGTACACAAATGAATGCATACAGATATGTCTCTCATAAAGATACACACTCTGCGATAAGAATTGTACCCTTTTAGGTACACGCTGGTACCGTTATTATTGAGAAAAAATGAGTCCAAAGAGGAAGGTGTGGTAAAATACCAGTTTAATCCCAGATCCTTTTTTTTTGTATACAAAAATGCTTGAAAGCGGTTGTTTATTAGTTCGTTATAAAGTTGTGTGTGAGTTGTGTAGTCCTCTGTCCTCTGTTGTCCTCCGTGTTTTTTTATTTTTGTATATACATTTTGATTTCTATTTACTGTTTTAATTGTTTTTTCCCTTTAAAATTGTTTTTATTCATATTTATTTTTATATTGTTTTTTTATTGGTTCTATATTTATTTATTTTTTGTTTTTATTCAGTCATTGGTGGAGCTAAGGATAATATTTGATTATTGTTTTTAATATTGTTTTTAATATTGTTGTGCAGCACTTTGGAAACATGTTGGTTGTTTAAATGTGCTATATAAATAAAGTGGATTGGATTGGATGAAGAAAATAATCAATTTTCAGACTATTCAAAACCTATGATGGCCGATGAAGGCAAACACACAGCCACGTCCTGGCTCTGCAATTAAGGCAATGATTCAAAAACACACAAACAATATAAAAGACATGAAATGGGTAAATGCTGCAAATTCAAAGTGCTTCGTTGTCACTTGAACGTTGCATGATCCAAAAACAAACACTAAAGAAAATGTTGCAAATGCTCTCTGAAAAGCTATTTTCATGGCTAACTTTTTCGTGTTGTCCCGCATTTCATTTGTGTGTGTGTGTGTCGTGTTGATGCTTGTGTGTCTTTGTGACTGCAGCAGTTCACTTTCCTGTTGTGTTGTCTTTTAGCTTTTTAAAGAACAATGTACACATCATTTCTGTGTGGAGCACTCAGACGTTGCTGCACGTTTGCCTGCCTATCTGTTGTGGAATTTATATACAATACAGCCTTCTTTCCTCACTGTGTTTATTAAAAGGGATACAATATTACACACATTTGCATAAAGGCAAATATTGACTTTAATGATAATACTGTAGCCTTTGTCTTGTATAAATTGTGTTTTTAATTAAACTGGTCCCAATGGTACCCTGGTAGCTTGTTTCTAAAGTGGAAGATAGCCTTACGTCTTTACTGCTTATGTTTTTTTAGGGCTGTCAAAAATATTGAGTTAACTCATGTGATTATTAATCACAAAAAGATTTCACATTATGAATCAATGCAGATTAATCATGTGACAGTTGTTATACGGTCAGTGTGCATATATGTACATTTATTGTGCCTAAATGTATAAATTGATTGTGCATAGATATATCGATTTATTTTGCATAGATAAGTACATGTATTGTGCAGAGATAAGTACATGTATTGTGCATAGATAAACACATGTATTGTGCATAGATAAGTACATTTATTGTGCATATATAAGTACATGTATTTTGCATAGATAAGTACATGTATTGTGCATAGATAAATACATTTATTGTGCATAGATAAGTACATGTATTGTGCAGAGATAAGTACATGTATTGTGCATAGATAAACACATTTATTGTGCATCGATAAGTACATTTATTGTGCATAGATAAGTACATGTATTATGCAGAGATAAGTACATGTATTGTGCATTGATAAATACATTTATTATGCACAGATAAGTACATTTATAAGTATGTTTAACGTGCATAGATAAGTACATGTATTGTGCATAGATATGTACATGTATTGTGCATAGATAAGTACATGTATTGTGCATAAATAAATACATTTATTGTGCATAGACGATAAGTACATTTATTGTGCAGAGATAAGTACATGTATTGTGCATAGATAAGTATCAATCAATCAATCAATCAATGTTTATTTATATAGCCCTAAATCACAAGTGTCTCAAAGGGCTGTACAAGCCACAACGACATCCTCGGTACAGAGCCCACATACGGGCAAGGAAAAACTCACCCCAGTGGGACGTCGGTGAATGACTATGAGAAACCCCGTAACCCCCCCCCCCCCCCCCCCCTCTAGGGGAGACCGAAAGCAATGGATGTCGAGTGGGTCTGACATAACATGTATTGTGCATAGATATATAGATTTATTTTGCATCGATAAGTACATGTATTGTGCAGAGATAAGTACATGTATTGTGCATAGATAAACACATGTATTGTGCATAGATAAGTACATTTATTGTGCATAGATAAGTACATGTATTTTGCATAGATAAATACATTTATTGTGCATAGATAAGTACATTTATTGTGCATAGATAAGTACATGTATTATGCAGAGATAAGTACATGTGTTGTGCATTGATAAATACATTTATTATGCACAGATAAGTACATTTACAAGTATGTTTAACGTGCATAGATAAGTACATGTATTGTGCATAGATAAGTACATGTATTGTGCATAGATAAATACCTTTATTGTGCATAGACGATAAGTACATTTATTGTGCAGAGATAAGTACATGTATTGTGCATAGATAAGTACATGTATTGTGCACAGATAAACACATTTATTGTGCATAGATAAGTTCATTTATCGTGCATAGATAAGTACATTTATTGTGAAGAGATAAGTACATGTATTGTGCATAGATAAGTAAATTTATTGTGCATAGATAAATACATGTATTGTGCAGAGATAAGTACATGTATTGTGCATAGATAAATACATTTACTGTGCATAGATAAGTGCATGTATTGTGTAGAGTTAAGTACATGTATTGTGCATAGATAAGTACATGTATTGTGCATAGATAAATACATTTATTGTGCATAGACGATAAGTACATTTATTGTGCAGAGATAAGTACATGTATTGTGCATAGATAAGTACATTTATTGTGCATAGATAAGTACATGTATCGTGCATAGATAAACACATTTATTGTGCATAGATAAGTAAATGTATTGTGCATAGATAAGTACATGTATTGTACAGAGATAAGTACAAGTGTTGTGCATATATAAATACATTTATTATGCACAGATAAGTACATTTATGGAAGCTCACCCGCTGTCATGTCTGTGTTCATGTTTTTGTTTGGCCATGTGCTGTTTTGTTTTTTGGACACTTCCTTAGTTCCTGGTTTCACTTCCTGGTTTTGTTTGTCACCATAGCAACCATTAGTTTCACCTGTTCCACGTTTGGACTCACACACACCTGTCTCACGTTTTCACAGTCATGTCATGCACCTGTTCACAGTTAGTCACGCACCTGTTTTCACTTTTCATGTCACTATATAGGCTTTTCTGTTTCTGTTGTTCGTCCTGGCGACATCACCCATTCATGCCATGTCCACAGTTCCTTGTCACGTTAGTTCTTGTTTCATCTCTTGTCACGTAAGTTTTTGTTTGTTTAATGTTCATAGTTCTCCGCCATTGTGCGCGCTTTTTGTTTTCCTAGTCAAGTTTTTTACCTCCTCTGTGAGCGCCTTTTGTTTGTACCTTTTGTTTGAGTTTATAGTTATAATTAAACTATGTCTTTACCTGCACGCCACGTCCGTTCCAATTCTTTTGCACCACGGGAGAGCAAACCACGCCAAAGACCTAGTTATGACAGATGTCGCCAGCATAAGAGCTCTCCCGCAAAAAATTTGGACAATTTTGACAAAGGAACGTGGGAGGTCCTGCGCGCCATGGAAGCCGAGACACTCCGCCATTCCCCCATGGAGCGCAGGGATCTCATGTGGGGTCCGACCGGCAAACTGGTGCCGATCAGCTCCCTTTGGCCCGGGGACGTTGGCACGTCATCCCTGTCCCGGAAGCGGCGCTCCAGACCGAGGACGTCAGGGAAGGTGAGCGGACAGCACGCTGCGCTCCTGCAGGCTCTTCCCCCTCCGGGCGGAAATGGAAATCAGCCAGCCTGGCAGCTCAAGGAGCACTCCACAGACCTGGAGATTGTTTTCCCAAATTCTTTACCGGTTCAATCCAAGCCACCCAAATTCCATGCCCCGCCCCCCAGGACTCATGCCACGCCCAAATCAGACTTTTTTTTTTCACCCACAAAAGCCCAGGTGGGGGGGAGAGAAAGACATTTTGGACAATTTAGAGGGGAGGATTCTGCCCTCCTCCTGAACCCCCTCCGCCCACCCCAAAAGACGGTTCCAGACCGCGGGGAGCGCGTCTGGTATCCGCTCCTTGAGGGGGGGGCTAGGGCTGGGAATTGTTCAGGTGGGGTGGCTCAGCATCGTCACGCCAAGCCACAGCCTCCAGCACGACCACAACCACCTGTCTTTCGACCTGCCAAGCCACAGCCACCAGCACGACCCCCACCACCAGTCTTTCGTCACGCCAAGACACAGCCTCCAGCACGACCCCCACCACCTGTCTTTCGACCTGCCAAGCCACAGCCACCAGCACGGCCGCCACCACCAGTTTTTCGACCATGCCAAGATCCACCTGCTCCACGCCCAGCTCCACGCCAAGCGCCACCAGTACCTGCTCCACGCCAAGCGCCACCAATACCTGCTCCACGCCAAGCGCCACCAGTACCTGCTCCACGCCAAGCGCCGCCAGTCGCAGCTTCACGACGCCAAGTGCCGCCAGTCGCAGCCCCACGCCGCCAAGTGCCGCCCGTGGCTGCCCCACGCCGCCAAGTGCCGCCCGTGGCTGCCCCACGCCGCCAAGTGCCGCCCGTGGCTGCCCCACGCCGCCAAGTGCCGCCCGTGGCTGCCCCACGCCGCCAAGTGCCGCCCGTGGCTGCCCCACGCCGCCAAGTGCCGCCCGTGGCTGTCCCACGCCAAGACCAAAGCCAAGACCAAGACCCGCCAAGTGACCAAGACCAAGACCCGCCAAGTGACCAAGACCAAGACCCGCCAAGTGACCAAGACCAAGACCCGCCAAGTGACCCAAACCAAGACCAAGTCCAAGCACAGCCACACCAAGACCAAGTCCAAGACCAACTACGCCAAGACCAAGACCAACCACGCCGAGTCCAAGACCAAGACCAACCACGCCAAGTCCAAGACCAAGACCAACCACGCCAAGACCAAGTCCAAGACCAAGACCCAGACCCTCGCCAAGACCAAGACCAAGACCCATGCCAAGA
This sequence comes from Entelurus aequoreus, assembly GCF_033978785.1. Classification (NCBI taxonomy): domain Eukaryota; kingdom Metazoa; phylum Chordata; class Actinopteri; order Syngnathiformes; family Syngnathidae; genus Entelurus; species Entelurus aequoreus. The sequence continues at coordinate 62,602,762 of NC_084741.1, read as the reverse complement.
CCAAGACCCTCGTCAAGACCCGCCACGCCAAGCTTCGCCGCCTGACGCACCACGCCAAGCTTCGCCGCCTGACGCACCACGCCAAGCTTCGCCGCCTGACGCACCACGCCAAGCTTCGCCGCCTGACGCACCACGCCAAGCTTCGCCGCCTGCCACGACAACGCGCCCACCTCCTCGTCGGCCAAGGATGTGGCCTTTCCATGGGCGTCCGCCACGCCAGGTGCGCCGACCTCCTCGTCTGCCACGAATGTGGCCATTCCCAGGTCGCCCACCTCGTCAGGTTCAGCGGCGGTCTACCCGCCGCCGCCACCTGACTCTGCCCCGGTGGATTCGGGGACACCTGGTCTGGCGACCCACCGCCATGTCCCCCTCCCCCCCTCCCATGACTCTTGATCCTGTTTTTTGTTTTTGGCCATCTGGGATCTGTCCGTAAGGGGGGGGTTCTGTCATGTCTGTGTTCATGTTTTTGTTTGGCCATGTGCTGTTTTGTTTTTTGGACACTTCCTTAGTTCCTGGTTTCACTTCCTGGTTTTGTTTGTCACCATAGCAACCATTAGTTTCACCTGTTCCACGTTTGGACTCACACACACCTGTCTCACGTTTTCACAGTCATGTCATGCACCTGTTCACAGTTAGTCACGCACCTGTTTTCACTTATCATGTCACTATATAGGCTTTTCTGTTTCTGTTGTTCGTCCTGGCGACATCACCCATTCATGCCATGTCCACAGTTCCTTGTCACGTTAGTTCTTGTTTCATCTCTTGTCACGTAAGTTTTTGTTTGTTTAATGTTCATAGTTCTCCGCCATTGTGCGCGCTTTTTGTTTTCCTAGTCAAGTTTTTTACCTCCTCTGTGAGCGCCTTTTGTTTGTACCTTTTGTTTGAGTTTATAGTTATAATTAAACTATGTCTTTACCTGCACGCCACGTCCGTTCCAATTCTTTTGCACCACGGGAGAGCAAACCACGCCAAAGACCTAGTTATGACACCCGCTGCTCCTGAAAATGAAAGGAACCCTCTCCAAAGATATCATTGCTTGGTGTGGTCAGCCTGCAGCAGTTGATTGACTGAGGCAGCTGTCAGTCCATTTTTGCGATCACTACCTCTATAGCATCCATCCATTTTCTACCGCTTGTCCCTTTTTGGGCTCGCGGGGGGGCTGGACCCTATCCCAAATCTTCTTGAATTGTGGTACGAGACCGGGGGGGTCGCTTGTGATTATCATGCTTTAAACCCCTCTTTGAAAAGCTGTCCACTACAAAACATGCTCATTGGAGCCATTAATCGTGACTTCTTCATTTTGATTAAAAATAAATAAAAAAAATCAGCACAAATTGTTTTATTAAATGTTGTTTTGTAGGTTAAAGTGTTGTATTTATTTGTGCTCCTCAGTTTATGCTCCTGATCAATTTTATTGTATTATTTCTATATTAAGTTTATAAAATTAATTTTTTCAGTTTCAAATGGCTCAAAAAATGGTATAGTTTATATACCTGTTTTTTACATTTTAGGCAAATTGGTGCACTTAAAATATTTTCTGTTACAGACTAAAAAACGATGTTAGTAAAGTTATTCTCTGTCGTAAATTGATCTATATTTCTTTATTTTTCCTTGTTTTGTTTTCTGATACTAAAGATACGATACTTACGGTATAACACATTTATACACAAATGACAGTGTTTATAGTCGTGGCGGAGAGAGGGGTGTGGAATGTTTTCTTCCTCCTCAGGGGGTCATAACATCAAATAATTGAGAAGCACTGCTCTGTAGTATTCAGCTGTGTCCACCAACTCAAGCATGCAAAACATTCAAATCAAGAAGTGTTACTTAGCGTAGAACTAAAGCAGAATTAGAACACAAGCATGCAGATAAAAGGCCCAACCAGCATGTAAACATTAACTAAGCACAGCACGATAGTTTTCACCACAGACAGTAAAGGCACAGCACTCAGTATGACGTCTATAGTGTGTTGGATCAAGGTAATTAGAATTTAAATACATATATATATACACACAACATTTTAGCCACAAAGCTGCCCTTTTTTTCCAAAAAATATCTAAGGCCATTTTATTTTCTACAGTGCATTCCTGTACACGGAAACACCGTACCACTGTTAATGTTATGGTTCATTTCGAGTGACTAAGCTGCCAGTTTTTCATACAGTAAAATGCACTTAATTTTTTTATTTTTAAGAGTGTACCCTTGCCGATATGCTATCAATGATTGTGAAAATGTAATTAATTCATTATTAATAAGATGACGCATTCATGACACCCACTGTGGCGTAAAAAAAATGAAACCTTTATAGCAATTTAAGGAAACACGAAGCTGTTAAATTTGTTGGCACGATAAACAAATGTAATTATTTTGTTCCTTTACACACCCTAAAAAATTACCATGATTTCACCGCATTTTGCAGTTTGTTTGTTTTTTACAGTTAAATGCTAATCAAAAATGTACTGTAACATTACAACCCATGACTGTAAAAAAAATAAGATACCCTCACATTTCACAGCAATCAAGTGTTATTTCACAGTAATATATTGTTATCATAGTCATATCACAACAAATTACCGGCACTGTACATTCAAACTGATTTGCACACTCTTGCACAGAAGGTGGTGATTAAAACGAGAGCGTAATTAATAATAATAATGAAAAACTATTGTGAAGTTAGAGCATGTAGTTGTAACTTTATTGCAGTTAAATGTAAAACCAAAGCTCCCGCAGTTACAGTAAATGACTGTAAAGATATTTCACAATAAAATACCGTACATGTTACCGTGATAGTAATGCAATTATTAGCCAGTAATATGCTGTGAATTTACAATGAAAATGTTCACAGTAATGTAATGTAATGTAAAAATAGATGAAAGCTATTTGGAATGATTGTGAATTATGAAGGGCAGCACTTTGGTCATGTGATCAGCATACACTATACGTTATTATTTGTTGTTGTTGTTGTTGTCGCCACAACATACCTGTGGAATGTGGATTCATGGATTGATCGTTTATCCAGCCTAGCTGGGGATGCCACACACACCTTTCAGGTACGGCTCTTTGCATCTGCAGGCAAGGCCTCTGCAAACTCGTGTTGTGAGAGGCCGGTGTATGACTTTGTAGATCCTCACCTAAAAGTGTGATCCTTGTGATGAGACCATCCACTGCTCAATTCAAGCAAACATTATATTTTTTTATTTATTTTTTTAAATAATCAGAGATCACAACCTGGACATGAACCCATGCAGGTAACGCAATAACTCATCTAACTTGACGAGCTTCTGTTTCATGCTATTTCACACTTCCTGGCTTTGATTAATTATATGCAGAATCACCCAAAATGTTCTCTGTATTATTATAAAAGACAACATCTGCTGCTGCATATTCAAATAGTAGCTAGATGATGTGTAATTACCGTCATGCAGCGCTACATAATGTGCATTTACATTCTTAGCTTTACTAAAGTGTGACTTGAAAAGTGCATCGTTTGTAATTTACGACATTAGAATTTGCAACTGTACTTAAGGTACATACTCTCACCATGACCACAATATTTGGTACTGCATGTTCTATTTGGTTTCAGAACATCCCATCGCAATTATTGGTAAATGGGTTATACCTGTATAGCGCTTTTCTACCTTCAAGGTACTCAAAGCGCTTTGACACTATTTCTACATTCACCCATTCACACACTGATGGCGGGAGCTGCCATGCAAGGCCCTAACCACGACCCATCAGGAGCAAGGGTGAGGTGTCTTGCTCAAGGACACAACGGACGTGACGAGGTTGGTAGAAGGTGGGGGTCGAACAAGGAACCCTCCGGTTGCTGGCACGGCCACTTTCCTCCCAATTGCGCCACGCAGTCCCCAATTCTGCCCCATTAGGAATGTAATAATGTTCTGTTCTTTATTTATTTTAATTCACTGCTGATTTTGTTAATTTACTCTGACAAAGAAAAGACCATGATCATTACCTTATATAGTAGGTTTATTTGAACAGAAATACAGAAAAAAATCACCAAAAACCCAATAAATTAAAAGTAAATAATTATCATGAGACTATTTATCGTATTTTTCGGACTATAAGGCACACTTAAAATTCTTTCATTTTCTCAAAACTCGACAGTGCGCCTTATAACCTGGTGCGCCTATTGTACGGAATAATTTTGGTTGTGCTTACCGACTTTAAAGCTATTTTATTTGGTACATGGGGAAATGATAAGTGTGACCAGTAGATGGCAGTCACACATAAGAGATACGTGTAAACTGCAATATGATGGCAGTGACATATAAGAGATATGTCTAGACTGCAATACGACTCAAGTAAACAACACCAACATTGTATATGCTCCATTGAAAATATAAAACATTACTCATGGCGCTCAAAAATCTATCAAAATGTTTTAGTACGACTTTGATAAGCTATGAAGCCGCACCGCTTAATGGATTGTACTGTGCTTCAACATACGAGTATTATTATGGTGTGTGTATAAGGTAAGACATATTATCTGGCGTTTTGTTTCGCAATATTATGCAAAAGCAACTTTTCTTACCTTCCGGTACCTGCTGATCTGTATTTGGGATCTGCATAAGTCCTGAAAATTAGCACGTGTCCACCTTTATAGTCCGTGCCGATGACGTAGTCGATAAGCTTCTTCTTTTTTCCTATCTTCTTGTTATGGGACATTCATCCTTCGCTGTTGCCATTTCTACTACAAAGTAGTGTAAAGTTTTTACTTATATCTGTCAGTAAACTCGACATGAAAGCGCTAAAACATACCGGTGTAGTGAGTTTACATTATTCACCCAAGGAACTTTAGTTATTAGAGTTCCGGTTGGACGGTTTTTCACGGAACACATTTCCGGTGTTGTTATTGTTATACCAGTGAGCCACGGATGAGGAGATGATGCTCCGTTATTGATTTAAGTAAATTCTGACAGTTAGCTCCATCTTTTGACACTTCTTCCACTCCCGTCCTTGCACGCTACACCGCTACAACAAAGATGACGGGGAGAAGACGCTGTCGAAGGTGAGCCACGTAAATAAGACCGCCCACAAAACGGCGCATCCTGAAGCGACTGTCAGAAAGCGGCTTGACGATGATCTGTAAAACATAATCTATGCAACATTTTGACCAAAGAACCACCATTACATGTTATGTAGACCACAAGGAAGTGTTTTAAATTTTGAAAAAAATAATAATAATATGACTCCGTTAATGCGCCCTATAATAGATATAGATATAGATTTATTGGTCCTCTTGGGGAAATTCATTTTCACTGCCGTACATTTGAACAATAGACATTACACATTACACATCACAAAAACAAAAATAACAAAAAGACATCCTACATGACCAACACACATTTACAGGCTTGTCAGACAGGTCGGCCGGGCCTGCTGTTAAGGGTGGCTATAGCTGCAGGGATAAGGCTTTTCCTGAGGCAGGCCCTCCGTAATTTGATGGTTCTGTATATATATATATGCGCCTTTTGTATAAAAATAGACCTGACTAGACCTGTTCATCGGCAGTGCACCCTACGGTCCGGAAAATACGGTATTTATTTATGTATTTAGTGTATTTGTTTGTTTGATAGTTTGTTTGTATAACACATTGAGCAAAGTGAACGAACAAAAGTGTTACACATTCCTATGCAATGGAAAAGGGGTAGGATTAAAAAAGGCCTGCTCCTTACTATTCCTTTTTGGACATGTTGCAATGCCATATTGTAACTGCATGCATGTTCGAAATGAACTAATACTATAAACCAGTGGTTCTCAAACTTCTTCTCAAACACTTGGCTCTCCAAGTACCACCATAAGGTCCAATGTTAAGAATACAGTAGCGTAGTAGACCTAAGTATTCATTAAAAACAAGGCAGAGGTTTCATCTAACAAGTATATTTCATCATTTTGGCCACGGTAACATTAAACACAGTTTGAAAGGTAACACTGTGTTTGAATTAAGTGGTTATTTGGCGTACCACTAGATTGGGGATCAGCAACCCGCGGCTCTCCCTAGCGACTCTCTGGATTATTTTTAAAAAGGATTGAAAATGTAAAAAGACGGGGGAAAATACATTTAGTTTTTTGTATGGTTTTTGTTTGAGAAGAAACATGACACAACCCTTCCCAATTGTTAGAAAGCCCACAGTTTAATATGTTAGTGTGTATGCGTCACTGATGAGACTATTTGGTGAACATTGTTTTGTCCTACTAATTTCGGCGGTTCTTGAAATCACCATAGTGTGGACTGTGACGCAACAGTTTTGTTTACATGTAAAATCTTCCACTCCTACTTTGTCTCATTTTGTCCACCAAAAGTCTTGTGCAGTGTGTGAATGCAAAAAGGTGTTAATGACTGGTTGGAGTGCTAATCAGGTATATTTGGCTAGTGCATGACTGCAAGCTAATCGATGCTAGCATGCTATTTAGGCTAGCTGTATGTACATATTGTATCCTCATGCCTCATTTGTATGTATATTTGAGCTCATTTAATATCCTTTACTTGTATCCTCTTTGTATATAATTTAGTTTTGCATGTCTCATATGACACATTATCTGTATGTAATATTGGCTGCATTTCAAATAGTTGCTTGTGTGCCATGTTGTTCCAGACCACAGGAAAAGTTACCAAGCTTGCCAAATATTGTAATAAATCTATTAGAAGAAGACCGCCTGCCGTTTTCTTTAACTTGGACACACACATTTATACCTTTGGCCATTAAAAGCCAGTAATTTCCAGTTATCTCACCTTCTGATTAGCCTCTAATTTACTAATCGTTTCTAATATTGTAAACATGTGTAGAATAAATATTAAATTTCAACATTTCTGTCAACAAAGATTTGCTTCAGCCCTTCGACACATAGTCATTTTGATAGTAGGCTATTATAGCTACTATAGACACTTATGTCATGTGTTGCCTTCATTATAAAACTTATACAAGACTTTTAAAGTCGTTTTGATCGTAGGCTATTGTAGCTAATATAGACACTTATGTCATGTGTTGCCTTCATTATAACACTTATATCATCTATTTAATAATACCACCTTAACATTTGACAACCAAACAATTACACAAGGCGACTCGGTAAAGAATCTGGGTATTATCTTCGACCCAACTCTCTCGTTTGAGTCACACATTAAGAGTGTTACTAAAACGGCCTTCTTTCATCTCCGTAATATCGCTAAAATGTGTTCCATTTTGTCCACTAGCGACGCTGAGATCATTATTCATGCGTTCGTTACGTCTCGTCTCGATTACTGTAACGTATTATTTTCGGGCCTCCCTATGTCTAGCATTAAAAGATTACAGTTGGTACAAAATGCGGCTGCTAGACTTTTGACAAGAACAAGAAAGTTTGATCCTATTACGCCTGTACTGGCTCACCTGCACTGGCTTCCTGTGCACTTAAGATGTGACTTTAAGGTTTTAGTACTTACGTATAAAATACTACACGGTCTAGCTCCAGCCTATCTTGCCGATTGTATTGTACCATATGTCCCGGCAAGAAATCTGTGTTCAAAGAACTCCGGCTTATTAGTGATTCCCAGAGCCAAAAAAAAGTCTGCGGGCTATAGAGCGTTTTCTATTCGGGCTCCAGTACTCTGGAATGCCCTCCCGGTAACAGTTAGAGATGCTACCTCAGTAGAAGCATTTAAGTCCCATCTTAAAACTCATTTGTATACTCTAGCCCAGTGGTCCCCAACCACATGACATAAAAGAAATAAAAGAAAAAAAATTTTTTTTTTTTTTTTTAAATCAACATAAAAAACACAATTTATACATTATATATCAATATAAATCAATACAGTCTGCAGGGATACAGTCCGTAAGCACACATGATTGTATTTCTTTATGATAAAAAAAAAAATTTAAAAAATAAATTTAAAAAAATCACTTTTTTTTTTTACGTTTTGGGTTGCCGACCCCTGCACTAGATGGAGCTCCTTTGAATATCACTGCCATAACCCATAAAGGTTATAAATCAATATGGATTTGATTGAATGAAATAAGCATTTGGTCTGCTACCAGTCAGACAGAGTCCTGACTTACGGGGCACACGTGAAGCACCCAAATTGGTCTTATGCCTTCAGCAAGAAGCATGGGTGAGTATTGCTTCCACAAAAAATTGAAGGAATACAAGATAACAAGCAATTACCCTCGCTCTGGAATTCCATGCAAGTTCTAACCTTGTGGGCTATGGATGATTCTGAGAAAGGTGAGAGATCAGTCCAGAATTCCACAGAAGGTGATGTTTATAATGTTCACTTTTTGCCTCCAAGGGCCGAAGTGAAGATGTGCTAATGATCTGCGAGCCAAAAACTGAGGTTTTTACCACACAACATCAAGTGAGGAGTTTAGACCCATACCATTATATATAGATACAGTATATGTCGTTATGAGATGGTCAAATCAAATCAAACTTTATTTATATAGCACTTTTTAAACAATATAGCACTTTCCATACATTGGCAAGTGGCAAACAAAAACATTAATAATAATAATAATAGAAAAAGAGAAGAAAACATACACACAGCATTATTGACATTAACAAAGCAAAAACAAAACATGGCATGGCACTGAGGATTTGAGGAAAAGGGTCACCTTTGAGGCATGTACCCTGGAGAATAACTCAAATTAAAGCCATTTAAAATAATATAGTGTAAAACGTATGCTAAAAAATATATGTAAAAATTGTAATATGAACAATATAAATATCACATGAATAAGTCAATAAAAACATAACATTGAGAGAATAATTGTAGAAATAATAATGATTAAGATAGAAAACAACACAATAAAATGAAAAAAAAAACATATGATTAGTCCATAGTTAGTCTAGGGCAAGGGTGTCAAACTTACAGCCCGAGGGCCAGATCAGGCCCGCGAGCAGGTTTTATCCGGCCCGTACAATGAATTTGCTAAGTATAAAAATTAACCTGAAGTGTTTTAATGAAATAAACAGCTGTTCTAAATGTGTCCACCGGATGTCGCAATAGCAATTCTTTGTATCTTTGTAGATGATGCTACATGTGTAAAAAAAAACAAACCACATGATGTTAGTGCACCAGTCGAGGAAAATGATCAAACTACATAAATAATATCTTGTAATTTGATTTTGATATAATTTTTTATCTTGATAGATTGAAAATTAACACCAAAGAGTTAACTAATATCACATAATTTATTCAGAAAGTATAAAAAACGACAAATAAAGATTTGAAAGAAGAATACTATTAACTGCAACATGTAAGTGTAAAAAAAATCCACAGCATTATGATTTGTACATTTTCTGAATGTGCTTGTTCTATTTTTAGACAAAGAAAACAATCTGAACTTGTCTTTATTTTTTAGTTATCGTGCTGTGATTTTACCAGCTATTTTACCAGCCCACTTGGGAGTAGATTTTCCTCCATGAGGCCAACAATTTAAAATAAGTTTGACACCCCTGGTCTAGGGTCAATTTAGTGTTGCCAATCAACCTATCCCCAGGTGCATCTCTGGGGAGAAAATGCAAACTCCAAACAGAAAGACCCCACGCCTGGGGATCGAACCCAGGACCTTCTTATTGTGAGGCACACGCACAACACCTGTTTCACCGTGCTGCCGCCAGATGATTAGTAAGAAGCCTAATTAAAAAAAGTTGTGTCTTTAGCTTTTTTCTAAAATTCTAATGCTCTGCAGTCCTGAGGCTCTCTGGCAGGCTGTTCCACAGGTGGGGGCCATAGAGGTTAAATGTTGCATCATCGTGGATCTTTGTTCTGATATTTGGTGCTTGTGAAGTTTTAACGTGTTAAAATGAATCTAATTGAGTTCAAATAGTTAGCCTACAAAAAAAAAATCTTTAGTTTTTTAATTAAAACAAAACAGGCAGCTCAGTTACCAGAATACCATTACATTTATGGTGGTTTTTACACCCATTATTTTAAGTTGAAAAACGGATGCATGTTGATGTTCAAAGTTTGGCACCTGTGCTCTAGACCAGACCTGGGCAAATTAAGCTTTTCAATCTGGCCCGCCAGACATTCCCAAATAATATTTTTAGATCTTTAAGATGGAAACTGTAGCTGCCATTATGATGTGCAGTGATGTTTTCAAATGACCGTAAGTATTGAACTAAACAAAGTATTTCAATGGTTGGAATCTGCGATTTTGCATCATATACTAGTTACTATGGTAATCTAATTAGTTACTATGGTAATCTAATTCACAACAGCTCAGACGAGGCACCAAGCAGTGTGGGTGGGTTTCCAAAGCGGCCAGCCTGAAATATGGGTGTCAGGGACAGACGCGGAAGGAGATTTTTACAACAAAGTTCTAAAGCTAGTGATATATCAGATATATCACATTGTAGGTGGGTTTTTTTTTTTCCATTTGCATTTTTGTTGCGTTTCGCTTGATTGTAAAATATGTCGATCGAGAGGGGGTGTGACGTTTATGTGTTGTCAATATTCAGTGTTTTATCGGTCATAGTTAATATTGTAAATCCCACATTCTTTATTTTCATGTACATTCTGGGTGTCTCATTCAGTAAAAAAAATGAAATTCCATTCCGTTTAAGGCGGTCAGTCATACCGTTTTTAGCTTTCTATCAGACATTGTGAGGTTTTGTATTAGTGTTCCTAAAAATAGATATACCAGCCCCAAGACACATTTTTTCTCTAAATTTGGCCCTCTGAGTCAAAATAATTTCCCAGGCCTCTAGACTATCATAGATACTCATGTTGTATACGTGTATACAATGCAATGTTTTTCACACTTCAAAATCTCCAGTGTTTTGGCCCTCATTCCTAAAAACAAACAGGGCAGACTGATTTGTATCAACTTTTTCTTCACCCGCTAGGGTTAAAGGAGTGTACGCATCATTTCTGACCACTCAGTCGTTGCAGTCAACACTACCGGAGTAACTGCCTTCAGTCTTGAAGAATTTGCTCAATCTAATGAGGGATTTCTCAATGTGTGGAATTACTTTTTTTATATTCCTTGGCAACTGTATTCCAAACAACAGAAACACACAGGTTCTGCACATCACGCCGTTACAAAATCCATAAAATGAGGATGTTTGTGATAGATGCTTTGAAGGAACCTTTTTCATTCGCAATCTACTAATAAAAGTCTCAATCAATCAAAAAAGAGTGTGCTTTTCAGTATCGTGCCCACTGATTGGTTCAACCTAAGGCAGCACTAATATATTGGATTTAACAGATAAAAAGAGGGTAAAAGTGAATATGTGGGTGTTATTTTAATGTGTAGAGTGCTCTTATATTGTTAAACAATGTATTCAGAAGGGCGTAAACATATATTTAATGTTCTAGCTGTGAAAATGTATGATTTATAGTTAATAATTCCTACTTTGTGGAAATGTATTTGCCGCGGTCAGGCCTGGAATTGATTAAAAATGATAAAAGAGGGCTTACTGTACTGTCTTTTTTTTATTAATACACACAATATCTGTAAAATGTATTTTAAGATTTACCAACAGCTGCTTGACTTCTGGTCTAGCAGCATTTTTGTGACGATCTGTCACTTCATTTCTGTTTGTTTTCTTGTTTGATGTTTATTTCCTATCAGCGCTCTTATTTTTGTTGCATTTCCTGCACGTCTCCCTGAGCGATCGTTTCCCTCACCTGTCCCTGATTGGCAGCTGGGCACACCTGGTTGCAGTTGCCAATCAGGCGGCTATTTATGCCTTCCTCGCCTGTTCCTCAGTGCTCGAGGATTAATTATGTTGAGAACCTTTGTATGCATGACTGATTCTCCTCTGTTTAAATATATTAAAATCCTCTTACATGTGCATCGATCTCCTGTTTCCTGCATCTTGGGGTCACAACCGCCGCAGTCATGCGGGTTCACAACAATTTTGTCTTATTCGGGCGTGCGTGTTAATTTTTTTAGATCATTGATTCAACTGAGAACTACAAAACATAATTTATTTGGTCCCTTCGTTTTAATATTTTAGAAGAAAAAAAATAATTACGGTCGTGATGTGTATTTTTTAATGGAAATGGTGTTTTATTTTTATTTCAGGGCCTTCTCTGTGATCGGCCCTAAGCTCTGGAACACTCTGCCCCTCCATGTTCAAACTGCTCCCACAATGGAGTGTTTTTAGTCTCGTCTTAAGACCCACTTTTATTCTCTGGCTTTTAACACTACGTGAGTTGTGTTGTCCTGTGTTTATAAATTTGTATTTCTATTTCAATCAATCAATCAATCAATGTTTATTTATATAGCCCTAAATCACAAGTGTCTCAAAGGGCTGTACAAGCCACAACGACATCCTCGGTACAGAGCCCACATACGGGCAAGGAAAAACTCACCCCAGTGGGACGTCGGTGAATGACTATGAGAAACCTTGGAGAGGACCGCATATGTGGGTAACCCCCCCCCCTCTAGGGGAGACCGAAAGCAACGGATGTCGAGTGGGTCTGACATAACATTGTGAAAGTCCAGTCCACATTTATTTTTTAAATTGGTTTTACCCTTTAAAATCGTTTTTAATCATATTTATTTTTATATTGGTTTTATATTTATTTATTTTGTTTTTATTCAGTCATTGGTGGAGCTAAGGATAGTATTTGAATCTTGATTGTAATATTTTTGTGCAGCACTTTGGAAACATGTTTGTTGTTTAAATGTGCTATATCAGTGGTCCCCAACTTTTTTGTAGCTGGGGACCGGTCAACGCTTGAAAATTTGTCCCACGGACCCGGGGGGGGGGGGGGGAAAGAGGAGGGGGGGGGGGGATTTTTTTTTTTTTTTTTTTCAAAAAGAAATACAATCATGTGTGCCTACGGACTGTATCCCTGCATACTGTATTGATCTATATTGATATATAATGAATATATTGTGTTTTTTATGTTGATTTAATTTTTTTTTTTTAAATATATTAAAAAAAATTATTTTATTTTTATTTATTTTTTTAATTAAATTTCTTGCGCGGACCGGTACCGGGCCGCGGCCCGGCGGTTGGGGACCACTGTGCTATATAAATAAAGTGGATTGGGTTGGTTTTTATTGCATTATGTATTTTTGAATAAACGTGACTGCGGAGGGGGGCGTGGCCTGCAGGCCTACCGCGGAACGGGGTGTGCCAGGACCGGCCTCGAAGACAGCGACAGGTGCGTAGATGGCCCAGGTGGGCCTTGTTATCTAATCACCTGTCGCCTGTATTAGCAGCAGCCGGATTGAGACAAGTAGTTGGAGCTGGAGGGGACACAGACAACAAGACAATTGCTGGAAAGCAACCCGCAGACTTTATTGCAAAATAAACTGTATTGTAACCCTGAACCGGGCTCTCACGTCTGTGCTAGGTGGTCAGAAGAACCCCCTGGAGGGCAACTTCCACAGTGACATTTTGTTTTGTATATAATGTATTCTACAGTACCTGGTGACCTGACTAATTCTAATGGATGGAAATTTGACTCATAAAAAAATTGTGGACCTTTAAGACTTGGGTTTGAGTACCTCACACACCTACTGCTGAGACGAGAAAACAAAATTATAAAAAAATATATATATATTCTTCCTTTTTCTAAGCTAATGAATATTTTATGGATCCGCTGTCACATTTGGATCCAAATGTGCGGCCCTGCTCCTCTTGCAAACATGCAACAGATGTAGTATTTTATTGATGCCTCATTAATCACAATTATATTTTCCAAATTCATATTACGTATGATAATTGATGCACAATTATTTCTTCATTTGGGTTGCGTTTGCATTGATGATGTGACACTTCATGTATTTATTTATGAGAGGAAAAGAGGAAGAAACAATAATCCCACTGTGAATCATTCATTTTAATTACGCGGCCTCAGATGATGCTTTTACAACAGTGATATGAGATGTGCGTCACCAAGGAGGACCTGCACTGACAGCCGACACTTTAGGACCTGCTCAGACGAGAACCTTCTAGTTTCTTCGCATTTTTGAAAATACTTTAGTTTTGTTAAAGCTACCTTATTCACAGCACAATATAATTTGCATGAAATTATATTGTGGGCCCCCATACACAATACTCATTTGGGGCCCCCATCCCACCCTAAACCCAATGTCGCCTCCCCATACACATAACTAATATGTTTACGTGCACTAAAAAATGTATTTCTGCATGGATTCTGGTTGTGCTTACTGACCTCGAAGCTATTTTATTTGGTACATGGTGTAATGATAACCAGTAGATGGTAGTCACACATAAGAGAAACGTGCAGACTGCAATATGACGCCAGTAAGCAACACCACAACTTTAAATGTTCCATTGAAAGTAAAGAACATTACACGGCACTCAAAAATCTGTCAAAATGTTTTAGTATCACTTTGAAGCCGCACCGCTTGATGGATTGTCGGCCCATTACGGCTACCGTAGTAAGAGATACAAGTGTTACTATGGTGTGTGTATAAGAACCGCAAAATGGCACCCATTAGCCATACTTGCCAACCCTCCCGTTTTTAGCGGGAGACTCCCGGTATTCAGCGCCTCTCCCGATAACCTCCCGGCAGAAATTTTCTCCCGACAAACTCCCGGTATTCAGCCGGAGCTGGAGGCCACGCCCCCTCCAGCTCCAGTGGAGACAGCCTGTTCTCACGTCCGCTTTCCCACAATATAAACAGCTTGCCTGCTCAATGACGTCATAACTGTAGAATGATCGAGGGCGAGTTCTTGGTTTCTTATGTGGGTTTATTGTTAGGCAGTTTCATTAACGTCCTCCCAGCGCGGTAACAACACACAACAACAGCAGTCACGTTTAGTCTACCGTAAAGCAGTTCGTCTGCCGTAAACAGCAATGTTGTGACACTCTTAAACAGGACAATACTGCCATCTACTGGATAGCCTCCAGAACACTGAAATTCAAGTATTTATTTTATTTATATGTATAATAAAATAAAAAATAAAATAAATTTTAAAAAAAATATATATATATATATATACATATATATAGCTAGAATTCACTGAAAGTCAAGTATTATATACATATATATATATATATATATATATATATATATATATATATATATGAAATACTTGAGTTGGTGAATTCTAGCTTAAATATATTCCCCTCTTAACCATGCCCCCAACCACGCCCCCGCCCCACCCCCAACCACGCCCCCCCCCCCCCCCCCGGTATCGGAGGTCTCAAGGTTGGCAAGTATGCCATTAGCAGACATATTATCGGGCGTTTTGTTTAAAAATATTATGCAAAAGCAACTTTTCGTACCTTCTGGTACCTGCTGATGTGTATTTGGGATCTGCATAAGTCCTGAAAATGTGCGCACATCCGCCATTGTAGTCCATGGCGATGCCGTAGTCGAAAAGCTTCTTTTTTTTCTCTATTTTCTTGTTATGGGACATTCATCCTCTGCTGTAAATTTCTAAGTTCTAGTTTACATTATTCACCCAAGGAACTTTAGTTATTAGAGAGTTCCGGTCTAACGGCTTTTCAGTGTGACTTATGACTTACTTCTGATTAAAAGTTTGCAATTTTACTCAATCCCAGGACATGAGTGTTTAATGGGCCTATTTTACACATATCATTGTGCTACTATCAATATTTAAAAAAAAATTCCCAGTGTCCCCAAAATTCCCAAATTTCCAGGAAATTGCCATTTAAATGAATGGACGTATTCATAGTTCTACAATGCCCTAAATTCTCAACATTTTGCGGCATTTTTAATCCTGATTCCGACCTTTCGACCATCCACCCAAACTACTCGTGTATTGGCTTTTTTCCTGTTTGACCCCAAACGGGTTCGACGAGAGAAAAACGTGCCCCGCGGAAAAGGGGAAGGGACCGAAAAACAAAAGGGAAATTTTGGCATCGCCACCGCCAGTCGAGGCTCCCAGGAGACGGACGATGAATTACAGAAATGAGATCTCAGATAAATGCCAAAGCTTCTCTAAATAGCAGAGAGAATGGCTGCACGCCCCTGGAGAACGCACAGATTAGAGGGGGAACCCACAAGTCTGCCAAAGCCCTAAAAGAGTGTGCGTGTGCGTGTGTGTGTGTGTGTGTGTGTGTGTGTGTGTGTGTGTGTGTGTGTGTGTGTGTGTGTGTGTGTGTGTGTGTGTGTGTGTGTGTGTGTGTGTGTGTGTGTGTGTGTGTGTGTGTGTGTGTGTGTGTGTGTGTGTGTGTGTGTGTGTACAGTGAGGTGGCCAACAGCCATGTCACAGAACACGACCCTGAGGTGCAGCCATCAGACAGCCAATATGGCGCACTAAATACTGCCGCTCCATCAGGGCGGAAGCGCTCCCGCCGCCTCAAATCCAACAGGTTTTGTTCACCTAATGAGCCTAATTAATGAGTCTATTCATTCACATATTTTTTTTCTCCCAAAGACATCACAAGGCGACAGTAATATACTGGAAGTTGATGGGCTGTTTCGAGGTCGTTGAGCGAGACCAAAGCATGGAGAAATATAAAAAGCATGATAAGTGAACATAACTTGAAGTGGAAATTGACTTTTTGGGGAATTTTGCCTATCATTCACAATCTGTATGTAAGACAAAAACAAATATGATTTTATTTTTTTAATGCATTGTAACAAGTACCGTATGGCCCTATGGCACCGGATTATAAGGCGCTCTGCCGATGAATGGTCTATTATTTCATCTATTTTCATAAATAAGGCGCATTAAAGGAGTCTTTTTTTTTTTTTCTAAATGGAAAACTCTTCCTTGTGGTCTACATAACATGTAATGGTGGTTCTTTGGTCAAAATGTTGCATAGATGATGTTTTACAGAGCGGTGTAGCGTGCAAGGACAGGAGTGGCAGAAGTGTCAAAAGATGGAGCTAACTGTTTTAATGACATTCAGACTTTACTTAAATCAATAACGGAAACAACAACACCGGAAATGTGTGCCGTAAAAAACCGTTTGACCGGAACTCTAATAATTAAAGTTCCTTGGGTGAATAATGTTAACTCACTAGTTTTAGCGCTTTCATGTCGAGTTTACTGACAGATATAAGTAAGAACTTTACACTACTTTATATTAGAAATGGCAACAGCGGAGGATGAATGTCCCATAACAAGAAGATAGAGAAAAAGAAGAAGCTTATCGACTACGGTGTCGGCACGAACTACAAAAACGGATGCGCGCAATTTTTCAGGATTTATGCAGATCCCAAATACAGATCAGCAGGTACCAGAAGGTAAGGAAAGTTGCTTTTGCATAATATTGTGAAACAAAACGCCAGATAATGTCTTACCTTATACTAGTTTGTTGAAGCACATCAAACGGTGCAGCCTACACTTATCTCTAATGTTTGACTGCCATCTACTGGTCACACTTATCATTACACCATGTACCAAATAAAATTGCTTCGAGGTGGGCCAGAAAAAACGTCCCCGGCCAGCTGGACCAAACAGACAATTGTCCATCAAGTGAGTCCCATTTTATATTGATTATGATACATGCAGCACATCATGCGTATCATTACAGCTACTTTAGATACACTGTCTGGCTAGCTGTGTACAAACAACACATGAAAAGTGAGCTAATACTTTACAGATACTATAATATGATTGTTGATGTTTTTCAGTCAGTACAGATTGGTGTTCTATCGCAGTGTTGTGCATTACGTGTTTCGTGTTGACGTGGAACCTACCTTATCACTCGCTGTAGTTAGCTTTTACGGCTAATACCGAAGCACGCCGATTTGTTACTACGATAGAAAAAATGTTCGCTCATACAATAACAATGTTGCTACAGCTTGGTTATTATATAGGTTACGGAACGTAAATGACGTATTGTTGACTGTTTTTGAATGCATTTTGAAAGTGATTTAGAGGTAGAATTGATTTCTCCTATTTGCTGAATTGCTAGCTATCTAGAATGAGACGATTTTAATGTGTTGGAACGCAAAAAAAACAACCTTCTGTCTTCTTGTCTCTCATAATTATTGTGGACGATAGGCAAAATTTAAAAAAAAAAAGTGCAGTTTCCCTTTAAGTTACTTGGAAAAACTTGATATACTAATTCATCTCATTATGTGAATCAAAATTTACTCAACTTTTTATTCATCAAATCTATGTTGAATATGTATTTTTTCATCATTATTATTTATATATTGGTGTTACAGTTGAGTGCAGGAAGTGAACAAACATGTGTTAGAAGATGCTATGAAACTGAAAAGGGGTAGAATGAAATCAACTCTACTTCTTCCTACCCTTTTTCAGACATGTTGCAATGTGAAATTGCAAATATATGACGTGCCGTATTGTAACCGTATGCATGTTCGAAATAACTCAATATCATTACCATCATGGCAAACCTTGACACCTGCAAATGTTTCAATTTGTGTGCTTTCTGAAATATTGATGGTAATTTGATGAAACGACAACAGAAAGGCGGACAGGCACAAAGACGACAGACAAATTCCCTCACGCAAAATGATCTTTGAGAGGGAACAGCAAGCGAAGTATTTCAGCAACTGCCTGAGGCAAAAGTACATCAAGCCAAACAGAAATCACATTGGAGTCACGGATGACAAATGAAGACCTTGAATAACTGCATTACGGAAATAGAATAAATTAATTTTCTCTGCGCTGCAATATTTCAATCTCTTACAGACGTGCACGCGGCTGAACAAATGTGTTTTGACGCAGACAATTCAAAATTTCATAAGGGATAGCATATTTATATTTGCATTATTATTCCAGTGAGAGCGTAACTTGAGCATTCAATGGCATGGTTTTGACATATTACTAAACTAAAAAGCGGACAAAAGTGTAATAGTTTCCCAAGTTATTGAATATTTTCACACTAATACATTCATGGACAAATCGGGAGATTATTGTGTTTATCTTAGTTAAAAATGCAGGTCTATGCACACAATATTCCAATCCAGGTTCATATTCTCATTAAATGGGTCATATAATGCAAGCCCAGCTTTTCTTGCATGTTGGCACATCTTTTGGTCTATTTAGGATCCTTTTAAGTGCTGAAAATGTGAATGTAAATAAAACACTTTAGCTTTGTTTCAAACAAACCATTTTGAGATTTGTGACGTTTACCAACCTGTGATATCCCCATACATAGTAGAAGTTTTCCGGTGGGACTTTGCAGGAGCCTGTCATTTTTATTTTCCATAGATACATTTGTAGCTTACGTGCAGTGATTTCTCCAGATTCTCTGAACCTTTTTGATGATATTACGGACCGTAGATGGTGAAATTCCTAAATTCCTTGCAATAGAGCGTTGAGAAATGTTGTTCTTAAACAATTTGCTGACGCATTTGTTCACAGCTATACCGCCCATTGTGGGGCGGTATAGCTCGGTTGGTAGAGTGGCTGTGCCAGCAACTTGAGGGTTCCAGGTTCGATCCCCGCTTCGGCCATCCTAGTCACTGCCGTTGTGTCCTTGGGCAAGACACTTTACCCACCTGCTCCCGGTGCCACCCACACTGGTTTAAATGTAACTTCCATATAGGGTTTTCACAATGTAAAGCGCTTTGAGTCACTAGAGAAAAGCGCTATATAAATATAATTCACTTCACTTCACAAAGTGGTGACCCTCGCTCCATCCTTGTTTGTGAATGACTGAGCATTTCATGGAAGCTGCTTTTAGACCCAATCATGGCGCCCACCTGTTCCCAATTAGCCTGTTCACCTGTGGGATGTTCCAAATAAGTGTTTGATGAGCATTCCTCAACTTTCTCAGTCTTTTTTGCCACTTGTGCCAGATTTTTTTGAAACATTTTGCAGGCGTCAAATTCCAAACGAGCTAATATTTGCAAAAAAATAACAAAGTTTACCGGTTTGAACGTTAAGTAGCTTGTCTTTGCAGTCTATTCAATTAAATATAGGTTGAAAATTATTTGCGGATCATTGTAATCTGTTTTTATTTACGATTTACACAACCTGCCAACTTCACTGGTTTTGTGTTTTGTGAATTAGACCAGGGGTGTCAAACTCATTTTAAATGGGGGGCCACATGGAGAAAAATCTACTCCCAAGTGGGCCGGACCGGTAAAATCACGGCACGATAACTTAAAAATAAAGACAACTTCAGTGAACAATGGGAGACCGGGCTTTCTGCTCCGCTGCTCCTAGTCTGTGGAACACTCTCCCTGACCACCTGAGGGCACCACAGACTGTGGATGCTTTTAAAAAAGGCTTAAAAACCCTTCTTTTTAAAAAAGCCTTTTTTTTTTTTTTTTTTAGATATATGCATACTAGTTTTAGCTATTTGGCTGTTCTAGTTTTTATTTATTTTTTATTATCTTTTTATTTTTTCTAATTTATTTATTTATTCTATTTTATTTTTTTAATACACTGTAGCACTTTGAGGTTGTTTACTCTATGTAAAGTGCTTTTTACAAATAAAATCTATTATTATTATTATTATTAAAAAAATAATATAAAAACCTAATTACAGGATGTTATTTATGTAGTTTGCTTACATCGTGTGGTATATTTTTTTTATTTTTTTACATATGTAGCATAATCTAGAAAGACACAAATAATTGCTATTGTGACATCTAGTGGACACAATTAAAACAGCAGTTTCTTTCATTCAAAAATTTCGGCTCATTTTTAGACTTAGTAAACTCATCCCGCGGGCCGGATAAAACCTGTTCACGGGCCTGATCCGGCCCACGGGCCTTACGTTTGACACCCCTGAATTAGACCATTGGATGCATTTTCATATTTTAATGTTTACATGACCTAATTGCTACAGACACAAAACAGGGGTAAAAATCGGGTTTTTAATGACTGTAAAATGGCATTCGGAATTTCAAGATCATAGGGAATATTTTCTACATTTCTTCCATACAGGAATATTGTGTGCGTGTGAATGTGGTGATTGATGTTTTCCTATCCACTCCAGTCAAACGACAGGAAAAAAGAAGTGAGCAGAAATTGGACCCAAATGAAACACAAGATGCATGTCTGATCCCTCCATATGTTTCCATATAGACATCAAGCCATCGATTAGAGCAGTGTTGTCATGTAGTTGGCACCCATTAGTCTGTTGGCCTTGGCACATAGTCAACAACTAATTCACATGCTAATGTTTTCCAGATCAGATCCCCCTCCCCTCAAAATGTTTCCTTTATTGACTTGATTCCCTGATTGGGCAAATGGCCACTTCAATATCGCAGACGTCTGCTTGTGTTTGGAAGCGCTCATTTGTGGCGGCGGTGGAAGATTCCCAAGCTTATGAATAAACAACAACAACAATCATTTGCATAAACAATACCATTATCTGGCACGTGAACCTTGACGACTATCAATTACGGCCATTACTGTCAAATCATTGCTTTTAATTACTGTTTGCTGCGGTTGAGAAAAGGGGGGAAAGTTTATATCAGTCGACTCGTAATAGATTTCTTCACGTGCTCGCCAAGAGCGCAGTAAATACAGTCGAGTGCGCTGGAAGCCATCAAAGTGCAGTAAGGACTGATGGCAGCAGCACAAACAGTTGCAGTCTTAGGAGAGATAAAAAACATTCCTTCACTCTCCCATCTCTCCACCCACCTTCCTCACCTATTGCTTGGCTGTTCATTCCCTCTCTCCTCCCTCCATCTCCTTGCCCTGCAGCTGTCTTTCTCAGGAGACTCTCGCCTACACGTCTGTGTAAACTGTCAGTGACTTGTAAGAGTGCATGTCTGTGCATACTCTTAAAAAAAAAAATCCGGGTTGCTGCAGCTTGTTATTAAACCAGGAGGGTTTCCATGACGACCCTGGTTTCACCGTCTTTAGTTGTATACGCGCCAACCGCACAACATAAATACAAAACCCAAAACCAGTGAAGTTGGCACGTTGAGTAAATGGCAAATGAAAGCAGAGTACAATGATTTTCAAATCCTTTTCAACTTATATTCAATTGAACAGACTGCAAAGACAAGATATTTAATGTTCGAACTGAGAATCTTAATTTTTTTTTTGCAAATAATCATTAACTTAGAATTTAATGGCAGCAACAAAATTGCAAAAAAAAAGTTGGCACAGGGGCATTTTTACCACTGTGTTACATGTCCTTTCCTTTTAACAACACTCAGTGAACGTTTGGGAACTGAGGAGACCAATTTTTGAAGCTTTTCAAGTGGAATTATTTCCCATTCTTGCTTGATGTACAGCTTAAATTGTTCAACAGTCGTATTTTACGCTTCAAAATGCGCCACACATTTTCAATGGGAGACAGGTCTGGACTACAGGCAGGCCAGTCTAGTACCCGCACTCTTTTACTATGAAGCCACGCTGTTGTAACACGTGGCTTGGCATTGTCTTGCTGAAATAAGCAGGGGCGTCCATGATAACGTTGCTTGAATGGCAACATATGTTGCTCCAAAACCTGTATGTACCTTTCAGCATTAATGGTGCTTTCACAGATGTGTGAGTTACCCATGTCTTGGGCACTAATACACCACATCACAGATGCTGGCTTTTGAACTTTGCGCCTATAACAATCCTAATGGTTCTTTTCCTCTTTGGTCCGGAGGACACGACGTCCACAGTTTCCCAAAACAATTTGAAATGTGGACTCGTCAGACCACAGAACACTTTTCCACTTTGCATCAGTCCATCTTAGATGAGCTCGGGCCCAGCGAAGCCGGCTGCGTTTCTGGGTGTTGTAGATAAATGGCTTTCACTTTGCACAGTAGAGTTCTAACTTGCACTTACAGATCAGAATCAGAATCAGAATTACTTTATTAATCCCCGAGGGGAAATTACAATTTTCAACATAATCCCATTCAAGATCAGACAAACATTAAAGGGAGACAGAACAAGATCGCTGTATGTAGCGACCAACTGTAGTTACTGACAGTGATTTTCTGAAGTGTTCCTTAGCCTATGTGGTGATATCCTTCACACACTGATGTCGCTTTTTGATGCAGTCCCGCCTGAGGGATCCAAGGTCACGGGCATTCAATGTTTCAGTGTTATAGCTTCACCTTTATCTTTAGTTTTTAGGCCCAAATGCGTCCGTTCCCCCTTTTCTGTCTACACACCTCGTCTGCTTGTAAGTACTTCAGTTATTGTGCGCTGCCGAACATGCTCCTCTGCTCGCAAAACCAGCCCTTTGAGACACTTGTGATTTAGGGCTATATAAATAAACATTGATTGATTGATTGATTGATTGATTCAATGTTACGTGCAGTGATTTATCCAGATTCTCTGAACTTTTTGATGATATTACGGACCGTAAATTCCTTACAATAGCTCGTTGAGAAATGTTGTTCTTAAACTGTTCGACAATTTGCAGACGCATTTGTTGACAAAGTGGTGACCCTCGCCCCATCCTTGTTTGTGAATGACTGAGTATTTCATAGAAGCTGCTTTTATACCCAATCATGGCACCCACCTGTTCCCAATGAGCCTGTTCACCTGTGGGATGTTCCAAATAAGTGTTTGATGAGCATTCGTCAACTTTCTCAGCCTTTTTTGCCACCTGTGCCAGCTTTTTTTAAACATGTTGCAGGCATCAAATTCCAAATGAGCTAATATTTGCAAAAAATAACATTTTCCAGTTCGAACGTTAAGTATCTTGTCTTTGCAGTCTATTCAATTGAATATAGGTTGAAAGGGATTAGCAAATCATTGTATTCTGTTTTTATTTACGATTTATACAACGTGACAACTGCACTGGTTTTGGGGTTTGTACATATACACTGTTATCATTTTCACCACAGACATATATATTGGGCGTTTTTAAATCTATGACGAACAAGCGCCAGACATTAGCGAGCTCACTTTGTGGGAAACACAAAACATCATCAGGTGTGTGCCTATGAGGAATCGTTGCATTTCTTTTGTCAGAGTTACACATTTCAGAAAAAAGTACACAAAACTGCAGAGGACATAAATGATGTAGTCTGATTCCAACCTTAACATGCACTCTGCATGAATATGCTAAATATTTGTGAAGAAGGAAACAGCTTACACCCAATTATATTACTGATCAAAACTAATCAGCGCATGACCACGAACAGTGCAATCTCGGCGGTAATAAGATCTGTAATGAGCAGAACAGGTGCATAGGTGAACAAAGATAAATATCGCCGGGCTTGATTAAGTAATTTCTCTACCTGTCCGAGATGATAACTCAATATGTTAATCGCGAGCCCTCTTAGTCATTTTCTCATTTGAGCTGTCAAGAAATGATTGTTATACGAGAAGATTGTTGGAAGCACAGAAAAAAAGATTGGCCTTTTGCCATTCAGCTCAGAAGCGAAATAATTCAAACATCGGCATGAAAGTCATAACAGCAGCGTTGGAGTTTCCTGCAAAACACAATTTATAAAATAAAAGTGCAAAAGAAAATGCTATAAGACTATGTTACTGCTTCATCCTACTGCCCAAAAAAGACGTCTTTAACCGTGAATCACTTGATTAATGATTACAACCTTTGCGATCCAGAGTTTCTTCTGAAACCAAAAAGTACAAAGTGTAATAATAATATTTAAAAAGTACAGGAAATAACATGACGCATACAGGATATCAAAGCAGACATATTATGCTTATGTTTCAGTTCTCTACCGTATGTGTCTTAGCACATACCTCCACTTACGAACCTAATTGGGGACGGCGTGGCGCGGTTGGGAGAGTGGCCGTGCCAGCCACTTGAGGGTTCCTGGTTCGAATCCCCAGCTTCTACCAACCTAGTCACGTCCATTGTGTCCTTGATCAAGACACTTCACCCTTGCACCTGATGGCTCGTGGTTAGGGCCTTGCATGGCAGCTCCCGCCATCAGTGTGTGAAAGGGTGTGTGAATGGGTGAATGTGGAAATAGTGTCAAAGCGCTTTGAGTACCTTGAAGGTAGAAAAGCGCTATACAAGTATAACCCATCAATTAGTTCTGAGACGTAGCTCCTAATGTAAAACACTTGTATCTCAAATCTATGTTTCCCATTGAAGTTAATTGAAATAAATGCAACTGGTGCTTTCACCCTCCCACAAAACATCACCATTTTAACATGTAACATGCCTTTTAAACAGTAAAACAAACTTTTAGACAATGGATATTGTATTAAAACTGTCAGGCTTGTTACTGACATTTTGGTTATGTTTTGTTTTTTCCTCTGTGTTTGTGTTTTATTTCCTGTCAGCGCTCTTATTTTGGTTGCAGTTCCTGCACGTCTCCCTGAGCACTCATTTCCCTCACCTGTCCCTGATTGGCAGCCTGGCACACCTGGTGGCAATTGC
Source organism: Entelurus aequoreus (assembly GCF_033978785.1). Lineage (NCBI taxonomy): Eukaryota > Metazoa > Chordata > Actinopteri > Syngnathiformes > Syngnathidae > Entelurus > Entelurus aequoreus. The sequence continues at coordinate 62,577,609 of NC_084741.1, read as the reverse complement.
CAATCAGGCTACTATATATACCTGCCTCGCCCTCCAGTCAGTGCTGGAGGATTGTATGCTGTAGATCAGGGGTGTCAAACTCATTTTAGATCGGGGGCCACATGGAGAAAAATCTACTCCCAGGTGGGCCGGACAGGTAAAATCACGGCACGATAACTTAAAAATAAAGACACATTCAGATTGTTTTCTTTGTTTAAAAATAGAACAAGAAAATTCTGAAAATGTACAAATCATAATGTTGTTTTTTTGTTTTTTACACTTACATGTTGCGGTTAATAGTATTCTATCTTTATTTGTCGTTATTTATATTTTCTGAATACATTATGTGATAATGTTCATCAGTCAACTCATTGGTGTTAATTTTCAATCTATTACGATAAAAAAATTATATCAAAATCAAATTACAGGATGTCATTCATGTAAGTTTGCTCATTTTCCTTAACTGGTGCACTAACATCATGTGGTTTATTTTATTTTTTTACATATGTAGCATAATCTACAAAGATGCAAATAATTGCTATTGTGACATCTAGTGGACACATTTAGAACAGCAGTTTCTTTCATTCAAAAATGTTGGTTCATTTTTATACTTAGCAAACTCATCCCGCGGGCCGGATAAAACCGGTCCGCGGGCCTGATCCGGCCCACGGGCCGTACGTTTGACACCCCTGCTGTAGATTGTTTGCTGTCTCCAGCTTTCCTTGAATCCTGTTCCATGCTTTCCTGGTTTCCTGTCTCCTGGTTCTTGGTTTGTGTTTTCCCTGCATTTTTGACATAAAAGTCAAGTTTTCCTGCATCGAGCCTGCCATCTCTGCATCTTGGGGTTCGTCACCAGCGGTTCCTGACAAAAACAATGCGATAGAATGTACTACTAACAGCTACAGTAGTTATTTTTAAACAAAGTAATAATATTGTACAACATTGGCGATTGGGATTCTACAGTACCCCCTTTCAGCTGTTTAGCAGTCAAACACACTTTCAGCGGCTTTTCTATATTTTCATGGATAAATGTCAATTCAGATAAATATTTTAACATTCTTGGCTGGCGTTCGACTCATTCTGCTTCAGTATGGTGACCTGTCTCATGTTTTTGATTATTATATTTTTTATTCAATGAATATCTTCTACTACTTCTCAGCACTGTCCTTCACACTCACTTTCTTCCTTCCCATGGTTGGAAAACAAAGTTATGGCGATCACTAGCTAATACTAGCAAGGAAGACCAGATGTTTTTAGAAAATCTTACAAGGATTCACTCACTGTGACATTTGCTACGCCAACGAATGGCAGGGATGCTAGTAACTCAAATTTTTGCTTGCAACTTAATACATAACAATTAGCCGGAAGACCGCCTTTTATCTCAAAACACCATCAAGTTGGGGCACTCTTTAAGTGGAGGTACCTGCATGCTCGCAAGCTTCAGCAAGTTGACAACATAGAACTACTATCATGTCCAAGCTTAAAGCTAAGCAGAGCTGCATTGTTGGATGCACTGATTGTCACACATCATCACACCAGTGCACATTCCAATGACAGAGGGTAACCAAGCAAACTAATATCAGTGACAATGTGTACTTCCTGGGGCTCCAGACCACCATAATTCTGGAAATCTGTGTAGTTGTTTTGGTTTTATTTATTTTGTATTGTATTTTTTTTATTTGTTTGTGTGTTTAGGTTTGATCCTGGAACTAATAAATGATCTTCCGTTGTTGCTAGACCTATTAGGGGTCTCTAACTGTTGTGCACATAAAGAGTGTTTGGTGGAAAGCTATGGTGCACACTAAGGTTGTACGGTATACCGGTATTAGTATAGTACCGCGATACTAATGAATCATATTCGGTACTATACCGCCTCTAAAAAGTACCCGGCCCCCGTCGTCGTCACGTCGTGACATAGCAGGTTTACGAGCAGAGGAGCATGTTCGGCAGTGCACAATCACAGAGTACTTACAAGCAGACACAGTGTGTAGACAGAAAAGGGAGAACAGATATATATTTTGGCTTAAAAACTAAAGATAAATGTGAAGTTATAACACTGAAACGCCCTCAGGAAGAGGTGCTTTAAGACATGGCGAGCGGATCGACACCTGACATCCACTGTAATGATACCAAGTACAGAAGCGTATCTAGTCGATACTACTATGATTACATCAATATTTTTTGGCATCACATCTTCTTTCGTTTTTAAAGATTTATATTATGTTTATAAACTCATGGAAATATTTCCCTGGACACATGAGGACTTTGAATATGACCAATGTATGATCTTGTTATGACATGGTTTCGGATCGATACCCAAATTTGTGGTATCATCCAAAACTAATGTATCAAACAACAGAAGAATAAGTGATTATTACATTTTAACAGAAGTGTAGATAGAACATGTTTAAATAGAAGGTAAGCAGATATTAACAGAAAATGAACAAGTAGATTAAAAATGAATTTTCTACCACTTGTCCTTAATAATGTTGACAAAATAATAGAATGATAAATGACACAATATGTTACTGCATATGTCAGCAGACTAAATTAGGAGCCTTTGTTTGCTTACTTACTACTAAAAGACAAGTTGTCTTGTATGTTCACTATTTTATTTAAAGGCCTACTGAAATTTTTTTTTTTAATTTAAACGGGAATAGCAGATCCATTCTATGTGTCATACTTGATCATTTCGCGATATTGCCATATTTTTGCTGAAAGGATTTAATAGAGAAAATCGACGATAAAGTTCGCAACTTTTGCTCGCTGATAAAAAAAAGCCTTGCCTGTACCGGAAGTAGCGTGACGTCACAGGAGCTAGTATTCCTCACAATTCCCCATTGTTTACAATGGAGCGAGAGAGATTCGGACCGAGAAAGTGATGATTACCCCATTAATTTGAGAGAGGATGAAAGATTCGTAGATGAGGAACGTTACAGTGAAGGACTTGAGAGACAGTGATGGACGTATCTTTTTTCGCTCTGACCGTAACTTAGGTACAAGCTGGCTCATTGGATTCCACACTCTCCTTTTTTTATTGTGGATCACGGATTTGTATTTTAAACCACCTCGGATACTATATCCTCTTGAAAATGAGAGTCAAGAACGCAAAATGGACATTCAGTGCCTTTTATCTCCACGACAATACATCGGCAAAATGCTTTAGCTACGAGCTAACGTGATAGCATCGTGCTTTAACTGCATATAGAAACAAAAAAATAAAGGATAGAAGGAAGGATAGATAGAAAATCAACAATACTATTAAACCGTGGACATGTAAATACACGGTTAATGCTTTCCAGGCTGGCAAAGGTTAACAATGCTGTGCTAACGACGCCATTGAAGCTAACTTAGCAACTTAGCAACGGGACCTCACAGAGCTATGCTAAAAACATTAGCTCTCCACCTACGCCAGCCAGCCCTCATCTACTCATCAACACCCGTGCTCACCTGCGTTCCAGCGATCGGCAGAAGGACGAAGGACTTCACCCGATGCGTTTGGCGGCCCGGAGACGTAGGAAGTCAAGGTGAGGTCGGCGGCTAGCGCAGGCTAGCGCGGCTAGCGCGGCTAGCGCGGCTAGCGCTCCAACAAAGTCCTCCTGGTTGTGTTGCTGTAGTCCGCTGCTAATACACCGATCCCACCTACAACTGTCTTCTTTGCAGCCTTCATTGTTCATTAAACAAATTGCAAAAGATGTCCAAAATACTGTGGAATTATGAAATGAAAACAGAGCTTTTTGTATAGGATTCTACGGGTACCATGACTTCCGTTACTCTGACTTCGTCACGCGCATACGTCATCATACCGCAACGTTTCAGCCGGATATTTCCCGGGAAGTTTTAAAAGTCACTTTATAAGTTAACCCGGCCGTATTGGCATGTGTTGCAATGTTAAGATTTCATCATTGATGTATAAACTATCAGACTGCGTGGTCGGTAGTAGTGGGTTTCAGTAGGCCTTTAAGGACTTAACTGCAATAAGAAACATATGTTTAATGTACCCTAAGATTTATTGTTAAAATAATGCCAATAATGCAATTTTTTTGTGATCCCCTTTATTTAGAAATGTATCAAAATACATTTTGGTACCGGTACTGGTAGCCAATAAATTGGTATGGGGACAACACTACTGCAGACACACTCTCACCTTAATACCAAACTCCCTACCACCTCTGCACTAGTGTTGCGTATGCACGACCGAGTACACACCCTTGCAAAAAGAGACTCACTCTTAAGAGACACACACAACATCTATGTGTTGGCAGTCACACATCAGATACAAAGACACAAAGAACAGCAGCAGCAGCAGCCGGCGAGCTACTGGAGACGTTATCATTCCATATATGTGCTTGGAGCCACACAAGTCTCCAAGGCCGCTATCAGCTCCCCTATTATCTCCGTCTGAGAGAGTGGTGCAGGAGAGAAAGAGCCCCCTCCCCCCTACCTCATCGCCTCCATCTCAAAAGTGCTTCACATACACACACACACACACACACATGCATACACACACATGCATACACACACATCCTGGCAACCCGTTAAGAGTGCAGAAATGAAATGTCTGTCCCCATGGGTCTCCCAGGTTGCAGCGCTTAGCTGTTGGGGCACAAGTTTGGCGACAACAACAAAGTTCCAATAAAAAGTAAAGATACAACACAAAGTAAAGGAGATAGCTTCTACACACAAGCTGGAATATTAGAAAAGAGGTCAAGGAAAAGGGATATAAAGTTATTTTTTTAGAAGTTAGACTTAGACTTAGACAAACTTTATTGATCCACAAGGAAAATTGTTCCACACAGTAGCTCAGTTACAAAGGATGGAAAGGATAATGATGGAAAGGATTATGCACACAAGGGCACAAAAAGAGGGCGAAAACGAAAGGTATAAAGTACACTAAAAATGTACCATAGTAGCAATATAATATATAACATATATGTAATATTTACATATTATATATACAGCATATAATATATACTCATATATGATATTATTATATTATATTTTTATATAATATATACAATATTTAACCAATCCCAATTACCATGTACAATATTACAGTATATGTAACCGCTGCAGCAAAAAAAAAAAAAAAAGAGCAGCATTAAATAAAGAGTAGATCCAGCAGGAAATATACATTATAAACAAAGAGATGGTAGCTAACATAGAAGCGGTCAGGTAATGGACAAATTAGGACTGTATGGGTTGATTCAGATTTGATAAAAAAAATCTAATACAACTGTTAGCACAAACATTAGGATCGGAGCTTGTGATAAGTAGTAATAGAATTGTCAATAGTGATTAAAAAGTTTGAAGGTAAAAAAACAAAACACAGTTTTAGTAGTTTTATTTGACTGTCTGTGTGTTTTTGGTTTGTAATATAATTCCAAAACTTATACTGTATATTTATACAACAAATCAGTTTAGCCAAACTGTATCAGCTGAAAGCCCATCATCATAATTTTATATGTATAAGTGTGTCATACCTGTCAATATTTGCATTTCAAAATATGGGGAATTTTCCCGGGAAAACGGGTCAAAATAAGGGATTTTCATTTTTATCACAAATCGCCATTAATATAAATAAAAACGATTCCTAACATGTCCTTTAAGTAGTAACAAAGTATCACTAACCACTATAGGTTGTTGTCATATGATAATATGATATGAACTATATTACCAAGGCTTCTTAGAGAGAAAACTTGTATTGTGTAAATGAAAATAAAAACATGACTATGGGCTCTTTCACGGCGCTTATGGTTGACATATTTTTCAAATTGGCTTGCATTTTTTCCTCAATGTTGTAAAAAAGCATTAGGAAGTTTGCATGTGTGTGTGGGAATGTAAATAAGACAATATGATAAGAGATAATATGATGCATAAATGTCAGTGTAAAGTGTAGTTTCATTTTTTAAATGCCTTATAATTGCTTTTTGTATGTTTTTTGTTTGTACTGAATAAGGTGTTTTTTAATTCTGTATGTACAATTTTGTTGGATCCCAGGAAGAATAGCCAATGGAGATCTTAATAAACTCAACTAAACTGTACATAAATCCAGCCTTTAAATATTGCAACACGTAAATCAACATCCCCTATGCCAATGAATGCTGTGTCAGCTTGGTAATCAATAAAACACCCCAGAACATGTTCACAACTTAATTCAAAATTGTTGCACAGCCTATTTTGCTTCTGTAAACAATGAATTGAGTTGTTCTTCACATTTTAGTTTCAAAGTATATTTCTGTATACAGTGTATCACAAAAGTGAGCACTCTTATTACAATGTATCTTCTTAAGGGGCAACACTGTAGACATAAAACAAATTAATTTAGAGTAGCCGGGGTGTAGCACCAAGGGCCCCCATACACAAGACTCCTGAAGGGGCCCCAATCCTACCTTAAACCCAACATGTCATCCCATACACTGATTGATTGATTGATTGATTGATTGATTGATTGAAACTTTTATTAGTAGATTGCACAGTACAGTTCATATTCCGTACAATTGACCACTAAATGGTAACACCCGAACAAGTTTTTTAACTTGTTTAAGTCGGGGTCCACGTTAATCAATTCATGGTAAATTGGTTTGTTTACATGCGCTAAAAACTAATCATTTCATGAATTTAGTTAAAAAACATACAAAAACTTTATTTAGGTTTTCGACTTTTTAAAGATGAGATCAACATATCTAAAATATAACCCCTATATCATTTGGTTTTGCTTTCTAAAATTTTTTTTAATTTTTTTTTTTTTTTTACAAAAAAGTGCCAACAAACTATGAATTAAATAGATGAATGGGTGAATTTAAATAGTCATAAAACCTGTGAATATTCACTTAAATATGATTATAGATCAGTGGTTCTTAACCTGGGTTCAATCGAACCCTCGAGGTTCGGTGAGTCGGCCTCAGGGGTTCGGCATAGCCTCCGCCGCGGAGGTCAAGACACGCCCGACTCATCGTGTAGATAAAAACTTCTCCCTTTCGGCGTATTATGGATACCCCCAAACAATGTTCCCTCTAATTTTCCATATGTGTGAGCAAACGCAAAAACTCCTTGAGCATTCAGTGGAGCACATGTGAGCGACGTCAAACCTGCAGCACACCTGTCCCAAACATGACTAAATAACAAGTTCAATGTTTTATTATTGTAATCAAATGACAGCAGTCATTTCCATGAGATTATTTTCTAATGTAAGTGTTTTGGCCCACTTGCAATGACTATAACATATTGTTTTTCATGAGCTGTGTACTAGTATTATATGTCTGGGTGGGGGTCATACTTTGGAAATAATGTGTACCCCTTTCAGATATATCACATTTAGTTCCCACTAAAACATTCACATGTTGCACAATGAGATGTAAACATGGGATCATGTGTACATTCCTATAACTTTCTGTTTGTAAAATATACCTTTATTAGTATTTATTTAATATAATAACATCATATTATGATTACGGTTCGGGTTCGGTGAATGTGCATATGAAACTGGTGGGGTTCGGTACCTCCAACAAGGTTAAGAACCACTGTTATAGATACTGTATATCACATTTTCCTTTATTTCAGAATGTCAAGTAGAGATGAGCTGATACACATAGTACTATCATCAGTGGATGACACAAATCTGAATGATACATCAGAATTATTAGGATTATATTATTATTAGTGCATCTGCTGGGAGTTAAGTCTCCCCTGCCTTTAAAAACTAGCGACGCCTCTGTTTTTAATGTCCTTGAATGCACCACAGTTATGGGAAATTAAATGTGAAAGTGAAACTTAACTTTCTCCTATGCCACACATGTATCATAATTGTAGCTTTCTTCTATCACCTCATGCTTGCTCCAAAATGCTGGTGCTGTGTGTGTGAATGCTTGAAGGTTAGCTAGCTTTGATGACGTCTGTGTTAAGTGTTTTTGATATGAGGTCTGTTTCTTAAGCACCCCCGAGAAGGCCACCGAAAAATATCTTTCTCAGCTTTTGGTGTGCATGGGCAGCAGTACTCAGTTCCACCACTAATGGCAGTAATGACAATTTCAAACAAACAAGAAATCTGGAGCTAAAGTCATAGAAAAATTTCTCAAGTGCAAAAATGATGACATAATTGATGAAGCTGTATTTTCATTTGCACTTAAATTGTATTGACATTTTATTTCAACAAAACATATATTATCATTATTTGTTGTTATTTTAGTTAGAATGTATTTATTTTAGCATTGTATTTTTTTAAAAATCAGTTATGAGTCCCTTCTCTTGGAGTAAATTTGGTTAGAATTTATTTGTGCCTTGATAGGTACTGGAAACAATTAAAATCAACAGTAAGATTACTATTTAAGTGTTAATATTTGAGTTAATTTCTGTGGTGGAAAAGTTGGGCCCCGAAGTCAAAAAGGTTAAGATTGTCAGAGACATTCCTAATTTGATTCAAGCAACCTTCATTTTGAACTTTCACAGCTATAATAAATTCATGTTAACATTTGTGCTGCCTTTTTTTATCGCTTACATATTTGAATGGCAGAAAAAAACATCTTCAAACCTTACAAAACCATCCACATTTGGCCGTCTGGGTATCAATCAATCAATCAATCAATCAATGTTTATTTATATAGCCCTAAATCACAAGTGTCTCAAAGGGCTTCACAAGCCACAACGACATCCTCGGTACAGAGCCCACATAAGGGCAAGGAAAAACTCATAACGTAACATCCTGCACCTCCTCATGTGTGGTACGGAGACACTCGGACACACGGGAGATCTCTGGTCAAGAAATTTGAATATCCAATGAACCAAAGGGATATTTATATTGCTTTTGTGAGTAAATGTTTAATGTCAGTGTAAGCGCGGGATGGGCGTGAAACAGTTGTGCAAAGACCATCACAATCCCTGCGAGGCAACAAAGTAACCATCAAAATCTCCCGGCGTTCCGACATGGCATCAATAGCATTCTAGATATGTGTCCATGCCAATAATAATCAACATAATGAGACAATCATTCTATTATTCCTTTCTGCAGAGGTCTAAAAATACTACCAGCTGCTGATTAGCGGCGTGACAAGACACAGAACACTGAGAGACAAGCTGAATGGCGGCGCTGACAGTCCTTCGAGATGAAAGGAGTTCAACACAGAGCATCGCCGACCCAAAAGTGACAAAGAACAACCAAATATAGCAAGAAAAGTAATAATTAATGGGAAATGTAGTGCGGAATAATTTGTCACTTCTGCTAAAAGCACCTCCTTGATCGCAGCTGTGTCGGTCTACAGAGACGAGCCTCTTCCGAGAACTGGTGATCCAATTACAGCGGTAACGAGATTCAAGTTTGCAAGTGCAAGGACGAATTCTGAGTGTTCAAGCAAAAAAAACATGGTTGATTATCACAATATGTTAACGTATAATTGTACAAGTTAAATATAGCGGGGCACGGGGGTGTCCAAACCCCTGCCCACGGGCCAAATGCCACAAGACCTGCAGCACAATTTCGTATTAAATTTAAATGGGACAGCGTGGCGAAGTTGGTAGAGTGGCTGTGCCAGCAATCGGAGTGTTGCTGGTTACTGGGGTTCAATTCCCACCTTCTATCTTCCTAGTCACGTCCGTTGTGTCCTTGGGCAAGACACTTCACCCTTTGCCTCTGATGGCTGCTGGTTAGCGCCTTGCATGGCAGCTCCCGCCATCAGTGTGTGAATGTGTGTGTGAATGGGTAAATGTGGAAATACTGTCAAAGTGATTTGAGTACCTTGAAGGTAGAAAAGCGCTATACAAGTGTAACCCATTTATCATTTATTTATAAATACCCCGGGATTTGACAGGTGGAAGATTGTCACCATCTCGTGGACAAAGTCAGTGACCATAATGTGTACACCCAATCCAAACAACCTTTCCTAGTCATGGTGCAGGGGAAAAAAATTCAACCAGCACAAAGAGTCAACACACATGGTCACGCATAACACAACCTTGTACGCATACTTGCCAACCTTGAGACCTCCGAATTCAGGAGATGTGGGCGGGGTTGGGGGGGCGGGGTTGAGATAGGGTCGGGGGGTAGCGGGGGGTGTATATATTTTCAAGTATTTCATATATACACTACCGTTCAAAAGTTTGGGGTCACCCAAACAATTTTGTGGAATAGCCTTCATTTCTAAGAACAAGAATAGACTGTCGAGTTTCAGATGAAAGTTCTCTTTTTCTGACCATTTTGAGCGTTTAATTGACCCCACAAATGCGATGCTCCAGAAACTCAATCTGCTCAAAGGAAGGTCAGTTGTGTAGCTTCTGTAACGAGCTAAACTGTTTTCAGATGTGTGAACATGATTGCACAAGGGTTTTCTAATCATCAATTAGCCTTCTGAGCCAATGAGCAAACACATTGTACCATTAGAACACTGGAGTGATAGTTGCTGGAAATGGGCCTCTGTACACCTATGTAGATATTGCACCAAAAACCAGACATTTGCAGCTAGAATAGTCATTTACCACATTAGCAATGTATAGAGTGTATTTCTTTAAAGCTAAGACTAGTTTAAAGTTATCTTCATTGAAAAGTACAGTGCTTTTCCTTCAAAAATAAGGACATTTCAATGTGACCCCAAACTTTTGAACGGTAGTGTATATATATATATATATATATAAATAATCCGTTCACGAATGAGTATATCCGTTCGGCCACCGTGTTCAATGGAGAAGTCTGATCTACAAAATGTGCAGGCATCATACCCCTTCCCCTTCGAGCTGTCCTGGATGAACTGAAATTATTTTTTCCAATCATTTTGGAACTTGCAAGCGTACTTCTTCTTCTTACTCGTCGTCGCCACGTCTCTTCTTCGTTCTTCTGCTTCGTCTCTGTTATGTTTTTGGACATTACTACTTGCCGTAGTTTTGAAGCAATGCATGATGGGAATCCGGATGTTGTGTGTCAGTGTATTAACGTGCCGGCTGGAATAAACACACGCTGAGAAATAGCTCCGTGCCTGCCTACTTTATAGGTTATAGATAAACCTATGGATAACGGAGACATATATAATAGTCTCCTTTTCAGGTGAGAGAGGACGCTAAAGGCAGTGCCTTTAAGGCACGCCCCCAATATCGTTGTCCGGGTGGAAGTAGGGAGAAATTCGGGAGAATGGTTGCCCCGGGAGATTTTCGGGAGGGGCACTGAAATTCGGGAGTCTCCCGGGAAAATCGGGAGGGTTGGCAAGTATGGTTGTACGGTATACCGGTATTAGTATAGTACCGCGATACTACACCGGTATTAGTATAGTACCACGATATTAATGAATCATATTCGGTACTATACCGCCTCTAAAAAATACTGGTCCCCCACCGGTCCCCCAACGTCGCTGTGACCTCGTGTCATGTAGAACACCCTCAGGAAGAGGTCCGAAGTCAGCAGTGTTGTATATCACTATCAGTATCACTAATCGTCTCCATGGAGACAAATCAAGAAGGATTATTTCAATTATCAATCCTGTAGGGTGCTTGACAGCTCTACATGCTTCACATCACACCGCAGTCATGATAATGGATGTGTAAAAACTTGTCTGTAGTAGACCAAGTCAACACAAGATTTCAGAATGTCCAATCATTAACCATTAAGGCGGTAATCTTAACTTTGAGCACACTGATCATGTGTGAATGAAGGGCATACTTAATCAACAGCCATACATGTCACACTACGGGTGGCTGTATGAACAACGGCAACACTGTCATAAACATGTGCCATATAGTGACACCACACTCAACAACAATGACAAACACATTTTGGGAGAATACTTGCACCGCCACACAATAAACACTACAGAACAAATTCCCAGAATTCCCTGCAGCACCAACTCTTCTGGGATGCTACAAACGCCATTGGTGGATCTACACCCAACATCCTCTGTAATGATACCAAGTACAATAGCGTATCTACTATGATTACATGGACATTTTTTAGCATCACAAAATCTTCTTTGGTTAAAAAAAATATATATAATATGTTTATAAACTCAGGAAATATGTCCCTGGACACATGAGGACATTGAATATGACCAATGTATGATCCTGTAACGACTTGGTATCGGATTGATACCCAAATTTGTGGTATCTTCCTATGCTAATGTAAGTATCAAACAACAGAAGAATAAGTGATCATTACATTTTAACAGAAGTGTAGATAGAACATGTTGAAACAAAAAGTAAGCAAATATTAACATTAAATGAACAAGAAGATGAATCATTAATTTTCTACCACTTGTCCTTAATAATGTTGACAAAATAATAGAATGATAAATGACACAATATGTTACTGCATATGTCAGCAGACTAAATTAGGAGCCTTTGCTTGTTTACTTATTACTAAAAGACGAGTTGTCTTGTATGTTCACTATTTTATTTAAGGACAAACTTGCAATAAGAAACTTATGTTTAATGTACCCTAAGATTTTTTGTTAAAATAAAGCCAAAAATAAAAAAAATTGTGTTCGCCTTTATTTAGAAAAGTACCGAAATATTTTGGTACCTGTATCGGGATAACGATGACACTACCATTAATAATAAAGACTGAAATGTGGACACAAACAAAATCTTGTTTAGGGTCACAAAAAGCCCGTACTGGACAGAATACATAAACAAAAGAATAGAAGTAATCTTTATAATGTCTGCACAGAAATGTATTAACGTGGAAAGCAGTTAATGAATTAATTGTCCTCCGTCACCTTCAACTTATCACAGAATAGGACATCGGACACGGAGGACAACGTGCTGATGAGAAGAAATGCACTAATTGTTTGATTATCCAGATCTCCGTGATAATGAATTACTACTCTACGGTTCAGGAACATGGTGTGCAACCTGAATTATCACCCCAACACTCAAGCTGTGAAAGCTGATTACTCATTAGAAGGTGACTGAGTGGCGCAAACCGTACTGACGTCTGTAAGTCCCTCCTCCTCTATGTATTTGCACTCGCTGCGATACGGGCCGTGCAACAGCATTGTTGGACTAAAACTAGGCTTTATTCATTTGAAAAGCATAAAAGATTATGAAAAAAATCTCTAATTCAATTAGGTCAGCTTCAGTTATTACTTGTGGATTTGGTGGAAGACGTCATTACATAAATGATATGCTAAATAAATCCACATGCATTTATTTGCTTTTTTTGGATCACCAGTATATAAATAAATATATGTAAAGCAATATATCAAACTATTACTGAAATAGAGGAGGCAGAATCCACATATCATTTGTTCATTTGTTTTTTCCATTTGAAACCAACACAGAAAAATAAAATATCCCTTGATAAACAAATGTCTCCATTTTTTTTTTCAAAATGTATCATTTATCTCTTACATTGAGAATTGAGCAAACATACAACAAGCATATAAACTCAATGTTTGCCAATCTGTTTGATAAGTGCATCCAACCAGAAGTAGTGTGTCCGCATATTTTTTGACAGACCCAATTTTTCAAGGTGGTGGGTATTTCGGCTTTTCAAATGTGCAACTATGTTAGCAAAAGCCTCCAAACTTGCCTTTGTGGGTATTTTTAATTCTACCAGTCCTTATTGATCTTTGTTGACTATTACTATACATTTATATGCATTGTATCCTCTTTTTTTTTACCTTTAATTTAGTTAAAATATGTAAAATAAAAAAAATAAAAAAATGTTTTGCCTTACTTAAAAAAACTAATTTAAAAAAAAACATACATTTTCTGGACTATAAGGCGCACCTAAAAAATGTTTTTTTTCCCTCAAAACTCAACAATGAGCCTTTATAACCCGGTGCGCCTAATGTACGGAATAATTCTGGTTTTGCTTACCGACCTCGAAGCACTTTTATTTGGTACAAGGTGTAATGATAAGCGTGACCAGTAGATGGCAGTCAAACATAAGAGATACGTGTAGACTACACTATGATGGCAATATGACTCAAGTAAACAACACCAACATTTTATATGTTCCATTGAAAATACCGTATAGAACATTACAATGGCGCTAAAAAATCGATCAAAATGTTTTAGTACGATTTTGGTAAGCTATGAAACCGCACCGCTTGATGGATTGTACTATGCTTCAACATACGAGTATTATTATGGTGTGTGTATAAGGTAGGACATATCATCCGGCGTTTTGTTTCGCAATACTATGCAAAAGCAACTTTTCTTACCCTCTGGTACCCGCTGATCTGTATTTGGGATCTGCATAAATCCATGCCGGAAGCGACTGTCAGAAAGCGACTTGAAGATGATCTGTAAAACATAATCTATGCAAAGAACCACCATTACATGTTATGTAGACCACAAGGAAGTGTTTTGCATTCAGAAAAAAATAATACTAATATGACTCCTTTAATGCACCCTATAATCTGGTGCGCCTTATATATGAAAAAAGATATTTTTTTAAAATAGACCATTCATCGGCAGTGCGCCTTATAATCCGGTGTGCCCTATGGTCCGGAAAATACGGTTAAAAAAAATGTGTGTTTGTTTTAAAAATAAAAATAAATGATAATTGGATTAGGCAGTGAACGAGTGAAATGATAAATGATAGTGATAAATGGGTTATACGAGTATAGCGCTTTTCTACCTTCAAGGTACTCAAAGCGCTTTGACAGTATTTCCACATTCACCCATTCACACACACATTCACACACTGATGGCGGCCATGCAAGGCGCTAACCAGCAGCCATCAGGAGCAAGGGTGAAGTGTCTTCCCCAAGGACACAACGGACGTGACTAGGATGGTAGAAGGTGGGGATTGAACCCCAGTAACCAGCAACCCTCCGATTGCTGGCATGGCCACTCTACCAACTTCGCCACGCCGTCCCAAAACATAAATAAATCAAATATTTTTGCTCCCATATATATTTGTAAATATATCCATCCATCCATCTATTTTCTACCGCTTGTTCCTGTCGGGGTCGCGGGGGGTGCTGGAGCCTATCTCAGCTGCACGTGTGCGGAAGGCGGGGTACACCCTGGACATGTCGCCACCTCATCACAGGGCCAACACAGATAGACAGATAACATTCACACTCACATTCACACACTAGGGACCATTTAGTTTTGCCAATACATATTTACCAATATATATTTACCAAGAACATATATTGGTAAATTACCTTATTCTAATAATTTGCAATGATTGGAATCAGACACGATTCACAGTAATGCTCATAAGTTCTTAAAACGTACATGGTGGAGGGGGAAAAAAGTCCTCCTCTCTTTCCAATACCACATGAAAGAGGTTGGTTTTTAGCGTCTTATTTGTCCAGCTTCCATACTCCTTTTTATACACTTCACAAGGAATACATTGGAGGCGAACTTGTGTGCGCTAGTTTTATGAGACCCTTTTTTTTGTAGCAGCAGCACTTTTATTGTGAAGACAGGAACTGTGCAGTCGGTCTTTCCACTTTTGACAGCAGATACGGCGCGAGAGTCTGTTGAAATTAAAAGTGCTTCTCTTATTCCTGCCGGTCGTTTTTTTTCCTCATTCTGATCTTGCAGCAGTCAGCGTCATCTCACAAGATCCTCAGGTGCAGTGAATGTCAATGAAGTGACAAAAGTGACATCTTAGTGAAGCTTGATGATTGCAAATTTTTAGGTCTATTTTTTTGAGCGATCGACTGAAACACCCTCCGCAATCGACCGGTATCTCGCCATCGGCCCAGATCTGGACCGCACCTTCAGCGTGCTAAAAATATGATAATTGTCGAGATCGCACTTCTATACAGCCCAAAAAATGTGGTTCACATTATGTGTGTGCTGCATGTCAACAACATGACAAAATGTCACAGGTTGGCACATATGATGCCAAAAATGTGGAGGGAAATGAGTGTCTCCATGGTAAAAGCTGGGTAGCACAGTGTTAGAATAATTATGTATATATTATCAAACAACTCTTATGCTTAAAGGCCGTTGCTTAGTTATTATTAATTGTGCTGAAGTGGTATTTTTCTTTGTCTGTGCAAAGCTGGCAATCCAAAAGATTGCAAGCCGGTCTCGTATCAGTGTCTGTGTCCAGGAACGGCCTGCTGACTGCCAAGGCCGAACACCGCCGTGACGCAGACAGAGCAGAGACAAAGCGATATCACCAGTGTCAATACATTTGCATTTCTTGTATAATCATATATTGTGTCTAACTGGAGCTGTCGAGATTACCCCCTTCCCTCAGCGACAGCTTCAGTGATGTAACCAGGGACCTCCCAAATAAATAGAGGAAGCACGTGGGCTAGACCTTAGAGAGAAGTTTGGATCTGTAACTAGAGAACAGCCCAAATAACGTCTTTCCTCAATTGAGCAAAATTTACCTCTGTCTCTGCATGATTCCTTGCTTCTCGTCTGTTTTAATTAGAGATGTCGGAAATTATAACCGGAAATTAACGGTATCGTTTTTTTTATTATCGGTATCTGGGTTTTTTTTCGTTTTTTTTATTTTTATTAAATCAACGTAAAAAACACAAGATACACTTACAATTAGTGCACCAACCCAAAAAACCTCCCTCCCCCATTTACACTCATTCCCTCTCATTCACACAAAAGGGTTGTTTCTTTCTGTTATTAATATTCTGGTTCCTACATTATATATCAATATAGATCAATACAGTCTGGAAGGGATACAGTCCGTAAGCACTAATAGTACTAACCTTTAACAGTTAATTTGATTAATTTTCATTAATTACTAGTTTCCACGTGACTGTTTTTATATTGTTTTACTTTCTTTTTTATTCAAGAAAATGTTTTAAATTTATTTATCTTTTTTTAAAAAAGGACCTTATCTTCACCATACCTGGTTGTCCAAATTAGGCATAATAATGTGTTAATTCCACGACTGTATATATCGGTATCGGTTGATATCGGTATCGGTAATTAAGAGGTGGACAATATCGGAATATCGGATATCGGCAAAAAGCATTATCGGACATCCCTAGTTTTAATAGATGTCATCAGTGTTTGAACCTGACACAGGCAAAATCCTCATTTAATAGGGCGATCCTCACCACTTTGGTACTTGTTATCAATTGCACATGCGGTCTTAGTAGATCACCTGCACCATCAATTTTTCTGTGTGATATGCTAAAAAATCGGTGTTACAATTCGTACAAAAATTCCTGAATTTTAACCCTGCTCTTCTTTAAAAAGGGATAATAACCCCTCACCTGTCATAATATTTCCACAAATTTGGTGTTTTAATTTGCAGAGGTTCCTTCTCCTGTGTTGTCGTCATTTCCATCAGCCTGACTATTTTTCAGGCTTTGCCTCACAGATGTTTTTTTTGTTGTTTTTTTCATTTGTGATATTAATATGCTAAAGCATTGATATGAAAGGAGCAATAAAAGCAAACAAAACAGACAGTTGGCAAAATGGATGCACGATCAGTACAGTACATCTCGGTGTGGATCGCAGGTCACATGTGTGTGTGTGTGTGTGTGTGTGTGTGTGTGTGTGTGTGTGTGTGTGTGTGTGTGTGTGTGTGTGTGTGTGTGTGTGTGTGTGTGTGTGTGTGTGTGTGTGTGTGTGTGTGTCCTGGGCATGACGTTAAAGTGCATCCGGCAGTAGAGGCTCATCTTTGGGGGGTCTTGGGGCACTAGGAGGTTAACTCCTTAACTACTGTTACCCCAGGTGGCCCTTGGCAAAGGCCTAGTACCTGACTGCCCCCTAGCCAGGGATACGGCGAAGACGCGCTGCCTTGTGGGTAAGTCTAGGAAGACAAAGGCTAGGGGAGCACACCCTGAAAGAAAAGCAACGTGGTTGGCGGCACACGTCAGGCGGTCCTCAAAAAAACTGGAGCTCCGGCAGCCTCCTGCAACTGTGGAAGAGTGCCGGTCGTCCTGGGTTCCCCTTGCCACCGGATCCCACCCTCTCACAGTGAAGAAGTGGTGCTGGGACATGCGCACCCCCAGTGGCACTTTAAACAAGCTCCTCTGCGCAGGTATTCATCTCTGCCTCGGTGAGACCAGCTACCGGAAATGAAACAAAGTCTGGTGGCGATGGGGTGTCTGATAACGGGAGCAGGCATGAATGCACCGGAAGCTTCTAGTCACAACCCTGCACACCAGCGGTACAGGGCTATCTATGGTCGCTAGTAGCTGAAATTGAGTGGCAGCTGCTCTCGGCAGACCCCTGTACGCCTGAGCAGCCCTATTTAGGATTGCACTGCTCACCCCAACTGGGGAAAGGCCTAGAAAAGGTGGCCCAAACATTGCCCACTCAAAACCATCCTGGACAGGCTACCGCACCTGTCGGGAATTCCACTCCGCGGTCGAAATAAAGCAAAGAAAATAATCCCTCTTAAACTGGCATCATGGAACATAAGGACACTCCTGGACACTAGTGTTACCACTGATAGACCCCAGCGCAGAACTGCACTCATTGCAGCAGAACTTAACCGCTACAATGTTGATATTGCTGCACTTGGTGAAACCAGACTCCTGGATGAAGGATCCCTGAAGGAAGAAGGGCAAGGTTACACTTTCTTCTGGAAAGGATACCCTCCAGGAGGGGAGCATCAGCACGGTGTGGGACTTGCAATAAAAAACAGCCTCCTACCAAAACTCCCAGAAGCACCGGTTGGCATAAGTGAAAGGCTCATGTCACTCAGGATTTCTCTGGCTAAAAAAAGATATGCCAGCCTTCTTAGTGCCTATGCACCAACGCTACCATCAAAGGAAGATGTTAAAGACCGCTTCTACCGGGCATTGGATGAGGCCCTCCGTCGCACACCTAAGGAGGACAAGATCTTTTTGTTGGGCGATTTCAATGCCAGAGTGGGGAAGGACAACAAGGTGTGGAGTGGTGTTATTGGCAGGCATGGTATTGGACAAGCCAATGCTAACGGCCTACGGCTGCTAAGCCTCTGTGCTGAGCATGACTTGACCATCACAAACACCATCTTCCAACTAAAAAATAAGCACAAAACATCCTGGATGCACCCACGCTCCAAACATTGGCACCTGATTGATTACACCGTTGTGAGACGCTCAGACATAAAAGACGTATCACTAACTCGTGCAATGAGAGGAGCTGAGTGTTGGACCGACCACCGGCTCATCATAACCAGGCTCCGGCTGCAAGTACGCCCTGCTATCCATCTTCAAAAGTCAGGGAAGAAGAGGCTTGACTGTACCCGGCTAGCAGATCCTATGGCTCGGGACAATCTCCGTCTCTCTCTGGCCAAAAACTTGGAAGACATCGAGCATATTCTGGAGAGTGATGATTCCATTGACGACAAATGGACCTCTATCAGCTCCAGGCTCTATGAGGCAGCATCCCAATCCATTGGCTATAAGCGCAGAAAGCATCAGGACTGGTTTGATGACAACACAGCCACAATAACCACCATGCTCAAATACATGCACACAGCACACAATGCTGTACTCAACAACCCCACTTCAGCTGTGCTCCGACAGCAATGGCAAACATCCAGAAGGGAGGTGCAGTCAAAATTGCGTGCCCTGAAGAATGAGTGGTGGATATCAAAGGCAGCTGAAATACAATCTCATGCCAACAAAAATGATATGCACAACTTTTACGATGCAATGAAAACCATCTACAGCCCAAGAAACTGCGCTGTCTCCCCGCTAAAGTCTAACGATGGTACAACCCTCATAAAAGACCAGAAGCTCATCACCAAAAGATGGGCAGAACATTTTGAAACTCTGCTAAATCAGCCCGTCCCAACAGACTCCTCAGTTCTGGAGGAACTACCAGACTACCCAACCATCCAGGACCTTGACCTTCCACCAACCTTTGGAGAGGTTAAGAGTGCAATAAGGTCTCTAAAAGACAACAAGACCCCTGGTCCTGACAGTATCCCTGCAGAGATCTTCAAGCAAGGAGGCTACCTTTCCATCCGTGCCCTTTTCCTTGTCATCAGCAAAGTGTGGAAGCATGAAACTGTCCCTCAGCAGTGGAGAGATGCCAATATTATCACCATCTACAAAGGAAAGGGGGACAAGTCCCTCTGTGGCAACAGTCGTTGCATTTCACTTCTGGCTGTTGCTGGTAAAGTCTTGGCTAAAGTCATGCTACACAGGCTGGTGAACAACATCACGGAAGACCTGTTGCCGGAGTCACAATGTGGTTTCAGGAAGAACAGGAGCACTGTGGACATGGTGTTCACAACACGGCAGCTTCAGGAGAAGTGTAGGGAGCAGCACCAGGACCTCTTTGTTGCTTTCATTGATCTGTCGAAGGCTTTTGACACCGTCAACAGGGAGCTTCTCTGGAATATCCTCCTGAAGTTCGGCTGCCCACAGAAGTTTGTCAACATCCTAAGGCAATTCCATGAAGGGATGATGTCACGTGTGACTATTGGCGGCCAGGAATCAGAACCCTTTAAGGTGTGCACCGGTGTACGCCAGGGATGTGTTCTTGCTCCAGTCTTGTTTAATATCGTTCTCCTGTGTGTGACACTGCTGCTTCATGAGAGAATCAAGAAGGGCAGTGGCGTTACCATCGACTTCCAACTTGACGGGAACCTGTTTAACATCCGGAGGCTCCAAGCAGTCACAAAAGTCACACCAGTGCAAGTCATCGAACTCCAATACGCAGATGACTGCGCAGTTGTGGCCCACACACCGGAAGCGCTGCAAGCTACCCTCTCAGCCGCTGCAAGTGCTTATGGCAGACTGGGCCTCTCTGTCAACGTGGCAAAAACCGAGGTAATATGCCAGTGGGCATCCACTCCTCCACCTCATCCACCAACCTTCACCATCGACAATAAACCACTAGCAGTAGTGGACTCTTTCAAATACCTTGGCAGCATTCTCTCTGACGATTGCAGTATCGACAGGGAGGTTCAAAACCGGATCAAGCAGGCGTCAGCATCTTTTGGCAGACTCAGGGGAAGGGTCTTCCAGAACAAAGACATTAAGCTACATACCAAGGTAGTGGTCTATTTAGCTGTGGTCATGACGATCCTCCTCTACAGCTGTGAAGCGTGGACCCTGTACAGCCGCCACCTCAGGATGCTGGAGGCCTTCCACATCAGGTGCTTACAATGCATCCTGGGGATATCCTGGAAGGACAGAGTCCCCCACACTGAAATACTCTGCAAGACCAACTGCACCAGTGTGGAGGCTACAGTCACCCATCACCAACTTCGCTGGCTAGGCCACGTTATCAGGATGCCAGAAGAACGCTTACCACGCAAGGTGCTTTATGGTCAGCTTCATCTTGGTCACCGCTTGGCAGGAGGCCCAAAAAAGCGTTATAAAGATCAAATGAAGACTATCATGAAGAAATGCGGCCTGAACCCAACCCAGCTGGTGGACACTGCAGTCCAACGTTCCACCTTGCGGCAGCTCCTCCAACAAGGAGTTCATAAGCTTGAGGAGGAACGAAGTGGTCAACGAGCCAGGAAGCGTCAAAGAAGGCATGAAGCCATTGCCACACCTGCACCCCCAGTCAGTGCCTTCCCCTGCTCTGTTTGCGGCAGATCATGTGGATCACATTGGACTATTCAGCCACATGAAGACTCACAAAACATAGAGATGGATTGTCGTCATCGGATACGATGGACAACCTGAAGAGTGTGTGTGTGTGTGTGTGTGTGTGTGTGTGTGTGTGTGTGTGTGTGTGTGTGTGTGTGTGTGTGTGTGTGTGCGCATGTGCGCGCGTACAGTTCGTGTGTTGATGTGTGGGTGTGTATACACACATCAGAGAGAGAGAGAGAGAGAGAGAGAGAGAGAGAGAGAGAGAGAGAGAGAGAGAGAGAGAGAGAGAGAGTGCTGCCAGAAGACAAAAGTTAATGAGGTTTGAAGGCTGCTGTGGCAGCGGCAGCCACATCTTCCCCCCCCCCCCTCCCCCCAACTCCCCCCTTCTGTCCTTTACCTCTTTGCTTCCTGCCTGGGCCTTTATTAAAAGGATAATGCAAGAGGGTCTTTAAGTGTGCAGCTGCAAAAAGAAAGACAAGGGCAAGAGAAAGCGATGTAGAAGGAGGGAGGGTGAATTCTATGCCCGGAGCAATAAGCAGAACCGGGAAAGAAATAGATATTTTTATTTTCTCGTTAAACTAATGATTCATCAGTCATATAAAGCACACATATGTACTAGTTTTTCAGTCAACTAAGAATAGCAGTCTTTCTTTTTTTTTTTTTTTGTATTGGCCAGTTAGTAACATGTTAATTGCTGCAGGTGCACATGCCTGAATCAAGAGGCATTGTTATGTATTAAAGGATCTCTGCAGACCGCCCGTTGGTCCAAATTAGCCCACTTTTTGGCAAATGGCACGTCTCAGGTGTGGGTGTTATGGGCAAGACGTGTGCCTGTTAGTGTTGGTGACTACATTGTAATTAGTTTGTGGCTGCTAGAAGACTCGACTGGTTTCTCTCACCAGCTGCCTGCTTTGTCCACCGTTCTCACCTCTGTCCCCTCCATGGGCCTGTTGTTGATTTCATCAATTTACTTATGTTTTTTATGGGTTTTTTTCATTGAGCACATTACAGCTGGGAATCTCAGGGTACTTCACGATACCATATGATACCTCAATATAGCAATACTGACATTATGGATATAATGCTCTTATACCATACATACAACCCTGTATATATTACACAAAGACCTTATTCAGCTTTGTCCCATTCCCGCTAAAAAAAGCCAAAGAGAGGCCACACATTTTATATATATATATATATATATGCTGAACAAAAATATAAACATAATACCTTTGTTTTTGCTCCCATTTTTCATGAACTCAAATATCTAAAATGTTTACTATATGCACAAATATGGAAAACGTCTCCAAAGGCATTCCAGAGAATTTGGCAGTACATCCAACCGGCCTCACAACCGCAGACCACGTGTAACCACACCAGTCCAGGACCTCCACGTACAGCAGGTACACCTCCATGATTGTCTGAGACCAGCCCCCCGAACAGCTGCTGCAACAACTGGTTTGCATAACCGAAGAATTTCTGCACAATGAGAAAGCGTCTTGGGAAATCTCATCTGCACACTTGTTGTCCTCATCAATAAACACAAAAGACTTATTCTTCACAAATGTTGTTCGCAAATCTGTGTTAGTGAGCATTTCTTCTTTGCAAAGATAACCCATCCCACCTCAGAAGTGTGGCATATCAAGATGCTGATTTAACAACATGATTATTGCACAGCTGTGCCTTAGGCTGCCCACAATAAAAGGCCACTCTGAACTGTGCAGTTTTATCACACGGCACAATGCCACAGATGTTTTAAGGGAGCGTGCAGTTGGTATGCTGACTGCAGCAATGTCCACCAGAGCTGTTGCCCGTGACTTGAATGGTCATTTATCTACCAAAAGCCGTCTCCAAAGGCGTTCCAGAGAATTTGGCAGTACATCCAACCGGCCTCACAACCTCAGACCACGTGTAACCACACCAGCCCAGGACCTCTACATCCAGCAGGTGCACCTCCATGATTGTCTGAGACCATCCACCTGAACAGCTGCTGCAACAACTGGTTGTTGCAGCAGCAAGAATTTCTGCACAAACTGAGAGAAACCGTCTCAGGGAAGCTCAACTGTGAAAAATCGTCTCAGGGAAGCTCATCTGCAAGCTCATCATTATACACAAAACACCTATTCCTCTCCAATAGTGTTCGCAAATCTGTCTAAATCTGTGTTTGTGAGTACTTCTTCTTTGCCAAGGTAATCCATCCCACCTCACAGGTGTAGCATATATAAATAAATGTATGCATATATGCACATAGAGCATGTATTCAATTAGTGTTTTAGAGGACTCTACTGTAAGGTGGAATAGGTCTATCCTTATATTCTGCATTGTTTTCCGCCTCTTACTAGCAGTCTCTCACTATTTTAGAACGCACAGAGAAGACAAAGACATGTTCTTTTTTTAGGATTGTGGATGATGGGCAAAATTTTAAAAAAGAAAGTGCTATACCCCTTTAAAGGCATGACAACTAAAACAAATATACTCTTCCTCTGATGGATTTGGCCTTTTCTGCATTCAACTGTGACAGCACTCTTCAAATTGTAGGGCAGGTCCCCTGAGAGTCGTGGTGAGATGTCAGGGGGCCTGAAAGGCTTTGGAGGGGGGGGCTATTAGTATTAGTGTCTTTAGTCATGCTCGAACAATACACAAGTCTCTAGCTATTAGCAGAAGTGCTCAAACTCTTCTACAAGCAACCGAGTCGAGGAACATGACAGGGCTGAAGAAGGAGGAGAGATACAGATGTTTCTGAGAGAAATGAAAAAAAGAGGCGAGGAAAACTAGATAACCAGAACAATAGCTACAAGGGAGCCTGCACAGCACTCGGGTTTTATGTGAATATGATAGGAAATGAGGCAAGACCTATCGGTGTGTGCTCTCCACACCTAGAGTCAGAGTCTAAAATGAAGAAGTCTGTGGTGGTGAGAAAGCTGCTCCCCATGGATCTTCTGAGCAACTTCCACCACTCACTGCTGCCCGTGACTTGAATGTTCATTTCTCTGCCAAAAGCCGTCTCCAAAGGTGTTCCAGAGAATTTGGCAGTACATCCAATCACCCTCACAACCTCAGACCACGTTTAACCATACCAGCCCAAGACCTCCACATCCAGCAGGTGCACCTCCATGACCAGCCACCTGAACGGTTGCTGCAACAACTGGTTTGCATAACCAAAGAAGGTCCAAAGACCTATCGGTGTGTGTTCTCCACACCCAGTGAGAGTCTAAAATGAAGAAGTCTGTAGTGGTGAGAAGGTTGCTCCCCATGGATCTTCTGAGCAACTTTCACCACTCACTGCAGTGCCTTCCTCTCTTCATGTGTGCAGCTACTGTGCCACACCGTTAGATCGGTGCTGAAGGTGCTCTCCTCTACACATCTGTAGAAGATCCTCAGGATGGAGCGCTCTAGTCAAGCATGCCATAGCTTCTTAAGGAAGTAGGGACCTTGGTTGTTGTGGAGTTGTTGTGGATCCAGGTGATGTCCCTGGATAGATGAACCCCAGTTTCACACCAATTGTACCGACTCTATTCATGTGCATCTGATGATACCCAAAAGGATTGTGGACGGTCTTCAGACATGGAGAAGCAGGTGACAGACGCTTTGCGACAAGCTCCCACTCCAGATGGCTGCACTGCATTTTGACGCTCCCAAGTTCCATTCACAGGTGTTGCAGTTGGCATGTTTTAAAGATGTGTTTGCCACCCAGGGATCAGTCACACCGTCTGCCTTCTCCAACAGAGCTTTTGTTGGCCTGCTCTGACGCTGAAAGAGACCAAAGAATTTACGGCACCAAGGCTTCTGTCCTCTGTCCTCCTTGTGGTCTTTTAAGTTAAGTTAAAGTTAAAGTTAAAGTTAAAGTACCAATGATTGTTTTTCATTTACTTCTCATCCCACCCTGGCCTTGGTCTCATATTGCGTCGGACTTTGGGTTGCCTCTTATAGGATTTGGTAGACCTTCTCGCCAGCGCCTTATCTTTGGGACGTCTCTTGTCAGCACCCTTCAAATGCATACTACGAAGGATTCAAGCAGTCACAAAGAGAGACAGCTAATCTTTCGCGTTTGTTATTGTTTTACCTAGTAAGTTGTGCCCTAATTCTTTGCACGGTGTCGAGCTGCGTTGTCGCCCCGGTTGGCTACGAACACTTCCCTCCTCTCTGCTGCGCCCGCTATCACTAATGCAACAGACATTAGCATAGTGTTTGATGTCGAGTTAGAGGACATTTAGACGCTCTCTGCTTAACAACTGTGTCAAGTGTTTGCCACGTCTATTTACCTCTCGAACAACATCAAACAATATGCGCACGGGGCTACAATGGCGCTCCGGCTGTGGGGGATGTCGGGAGGAGGAGAGGGACAGATAAAGAGTGAAAGAAGCAAGAGGCCGTGGAAGAAATGAGAGCAGAGCCCTCACTTGACTAAAGGGAAAGTGGTGACTCAGCAGTACTCCGAAGACTGCTGAGTACTCTGAAGATCACCATTACACGACTACTACGCTAAGATGTATTGAAACACATTTTGGCGCGATTTTTCAGATAAAATAAAGTTCAGAAGAGGAGAAGGCAAGAAGAAACTACCAAAGGTGTCAACTGTCCAACTTTTTGTAAGTGACAGCGAAAGTTAAAGTTAAAGTACCAATGATTGTCACACACACACTAGGTGTGGCGAAATTATTCTCTGCATTTGACCCATCACCCTTGATCACCCCCCTGGAGGTGAGGGGAGCAGTGGGCAGCAGCAGTGGCCGCGCCCGGCGTCATATTTGGTCATTTAACCCCTAATTCCAACCCTTGATGCTGAGCGCCAAGCAGGGAGGTAATGGGTCCCATTTGTATAGTCTTTGGTATGACTCGGCCGGGGTTTGAACTCACAACCTACCGATCTTAGGGCGGACACTCTAACCACTAGGCCACTGAGTAGGTTACAACAGCAGCAGTCAGCAGCAGGGTTGCAACTGTAGGATGCAGAACTATAGTGGAGAGTAGTGTTGTCCTGATACCAATATTTTGGTACCGGTATTAAAATGTATTTCGATACTTTTCGGTACTTTTCTATACGTTTCTAAACAAAGGGGACCACAAAAATTGCATTATTGGCTTTATTTTAACCAAAACATCTTACAGTACATTAAACATATGTTTCTTATTGCAAGTTTGTCCTTAAATAAAATAGTGAACATACAAGACAACTTGTCTTTTAGTAGTAAGTAAACAAACAAAGGCTCCTAATTTAGCTGCTGACATATGCAGTAACATTATGTGTCATTTTCCATTCTATTATTTTGTCAGAATTATTAAGGACAAGTGGTAGAAAATAAATTATTAATCTACTTGTTCATTTACTGTTAATATCTGCTTACTTTCTCTTTTAACATGTTCTATCTACACTTCTGTTCAAATGTAATAATCACTTATTCTTCTGTTATTTGGATGCTTTACATTAGTTTTGGATGATACCACAAATGTAGGTATCAATCCGATACCAAGTAGACAGGAGTTCAAAGTCAAATTCAAAGTCCTCATGTGTCCAGGGATATATTTCCTGGGTTTATACAGTCATGAAGGATCATGACATTTGATCAGGGCTGTCAAAAATAACGAGTTGTGATTATTGACAAATAGTTATCGCATTAATCATGTATATATGCAGATTAATCATGCAATTTATTTTGTCTGCACATTCTCCTTTACCTTAACCATGGAGTGTGGTGTTTTACAGTCAGTGATAAGATCAATGCATGTGTTAGTGCAAAGACGAGTGTGGAGACTCCAACTGGTGTGCTCACTGGCAAATTCTACTTCAAAATAAACCCTGACTGGACTTTAGATCAAACTGATACCAAGTTCTGAGCAAATAAAGGATGTGCATTCAAGTAAATCCTGTTTTACATTCTTGCATTAAAATTGCATTTGGGTTTTGCATTTTAAGTATCATTTAAATATAATGTAATATAATAATATAATATATCAGTATATATTATATACTGTATATATAATAGGTAAATATTACATATATGTTATGTCATATTGCTCGTATAGTTCATTTTTAGTCTACTTTATACCTGCATTATCCTTTCCACCTTTTTAACTGAGCTACTGTGTGTAACAATTTCCCTTGTGGATCAATAAAGTTTGTCTAATTTTAATAATACAAGCAAGTAATCACCAGTGATTAATCATGATTAATTTCAATTCCAAAATGTTGTCATTCTGATTTTAAAAAAAAAAAGATTTGTTTGACCACATTAATAATAATAAATACAACAATATAGGACAATTTAACACTTTCAACTTTTTTAAATGTATTTAATGTTGCAAAAGATTGTCAAAAGTGCAAATCATAAGAATTTAAACTGATTAATCATTATTTATCAACATTCTAAAATGTGATTAATCTGATTAAAATGTCAATCATTTGATAGCCCTACATTTAATCTACAGTAAAACCGACACATGAAACGTGACAAATTGGGGGGGTGCACTATA
Source organism: Entelurus aequoreus (assembly GCF_033978785.1). Lineage (NCBI taxonomy): Eukaryota > Metazoa > Chordata > Actinopteri > Syngnathiformes > Syngnathidae > Entelurus > Entelurus aequoreus. The sequence continues at coordinate 62,549,749 of NC_084741.1, read as the reverse complement.
CACTTTAGCCGCCAAAAGGCAGTAGAGTGTTGAATATCTTAAAATGTGTTCTGTGGCAATTCCAACTTTGACCACAGCGTCCGTTGCTATGCAGAGCGGCGCTTTCTACCATTTTCAGCAGACTGCATTGCAAAATGATTAACCCCCTCTCTTCCTCTCCCGTGAAATCCACCCAGGAATGGGCATACTTGCCAACCTTGAGACCTCCGAATTCGGGAGATTGGGGGCGTTGGGGTGGGCGGGGGCAGGGTTTAGGGGGGAGGAGTATATTTATAGCTAGAATTCACTGAAATTAAAGTATTATATATATATATATATATATATATATATATATATATATATATATAGTATAGTACACAGTAAGGAAAACACAGTTCTACTAACTGTACTGTACTTGCTGCTTACTTTAAAAAAAAATAACACTTACCTTTCACTATTTGAGTAGCCTTTGTTCTGCCATTTGAGTACTGGCGAGCGATCTCTGAATCCGGGAACATATCCTTCACGGATTCGTTGGAAACATCCGCAAATGAGAAAGGGATGTTGCTTGCAAGGTGGCCTATAATCATACTTGCCAACCTTGAGACCTCCAATATCGGGAGGGGGGGGGGTCGGGGGCGGGGGCGGGGGGGCGTGGTTGGGGGCGTGGTTATTTACAGCTAGAATTCACCAACTCGAGTATTTCATATATATTTCATATATATATATATATATATATATATATATGTATATATATATATATATATATATATATATATATATATATATATATATATATATATATATATATATATATATATATATATATACATATATATATATATATATATATATATATATATGTATGAAATACTTGACTTTCAGTGAATTCTAGCTATATATATATATATATATATATATATATATATATATATATATATATATATATATATATATATATATATATATTTTTTTTTTTTTTTTTTTTTTTTACTTTTTTTATTTACATATAAATAAAATAAATACTTGAATTTCAGTGTTCCGGTGGCTATCCATTAGATGGCAGTATTGTCCTGTTTAACTTCTCCGTTCATGATGAGTATATCATTTCGGCCACCGTGTTCAATGGAGAAGTCTGTTCTACAAAATGTACAGGCAACATACACCTTCCCCTTCGAACTGTCCTGGATGAACTGAAATTCTTGTTTCCATTCGTTTTGGAACTTGCAAGCGATTGCAATTTCTTCATCTTGCTCGTCGACGGCGTCGCCATGTCTGTAATTTCCTCGTTCTTCTGCTTCGTCTCCTTGTTGTGTGCGCAGTTGTGCACTCTACTCTCTAAAAGCCCTAGTTGTTATGACGTCATTGGGCAGGCAAGCTGTTTATATTGTGGGAAAGCGGACGTGAGAACGGGCTGTCCCCACTCAGTCTCAGGTCCGCATTGAGCTGGAGGGGGCGTGGCCTCCAGCTCCGGCTGAATACCGGGAGTTTGTCGGGAGAAAATCTCTGCCGGGAGGTTGTCGGGAGAGGCGCTGAATACCGGGATTATCCCGCTAAAAACGGGAGGGTTGGCAAGTATGCCTGTAATACTGCATTGCATCGGGAGAAATTCGGGAGAATGGTTGTCCCAGGAGATTTTCGGGAGAGGCACTGAAATTCGGGAGTCTCCCGGAAAATACGGGAGGGTTGGCAAGTATGGGAATGGGGCCGTACGAATCCCTTCCCTAATGAGTCATCAAACACTCCAATTGTCTCAAAACATGTAATATCATCATCAGAGGTCATACAATGACCAAAAAATTCAAATGTTCTGACATGACCTTGATTATCATAATATGAAATTCAATTTACTTTTTTGAATATTTACATGGCCCATACACTAAAAGTATAGTTCATGTACAAACCACCACCACACATGTCATCATCCCTGCAACCTGGAGATGTCCGTCATCTTTAGCATGCAAAGCATTTCTGATGTGTGCCCGTGTCCATTCTGGCAATCTGTTTAGGCTGTCAAGGACAAATGGTGGAGACGGGCAGGTCATTCGTGAGCAACGAGCAGCAATCAGGACTCACGTGGACCACGGCTCTATTCAGCTCCATCAGCCACACACCAAATCATGCAGCGGTAACTCATGGCAACCAAGGCTTTTAGGAGTATGACTTGTTTCTTTATCATTTTATGTGCACATTAGTACTTTGTATAGTTGTATGTATGGAGGTTAATTTGTGTCTATATTTTTTGGACATTGGATCTATACGTTTGAACGTTGTGAATTGTATTTTCCACATCAAATTATGTTGACTGTTTTACTGAATAAGATTTGTGAGCAAAATCTGTGGGTTTCAGTTCGTCAAAATTCAGCCTAAAAAATGTTTGTGTATTAAAAAAATAAAATAAAAAAAACAGAATAAAAACAATGAGTGTACTGTATTTTCCGGACCATAGGGCGCACCGGTTTATAAGGCGCACTGCTGATGAACGGGTCTAGTCAGGTTTTTTTTTCATACAAAAGGGGCACTGGATTATAGAGCGCATTAAAGGCCTACTGAAACCCACTACTACCGACCACGCAGTCTGATAGTTTATATATCAATGATGAAATCTTAACATTATAACACATGCCAATACGGCCGGGTTAACTTATAAAGTGACATTTTTAATTTGCCGCTAAACTTCCGGTTCGAAACGCCTCTGAGGATGACGTATGCGCGTGACGTAGACCGGGGAACACGGGTATGCCTTCCACATTGAAGCCAATACGAAAAAGCTCTGTTTTCATTTCATAATTCCACAGTATTCTGGACATCTGTGTTCGTGAATCTGTTTCAATCATGTTCATTGCATTATGGAGAAGGAAGCTGAGCAAGCAAAGAAGAAAGTTGTCGGTGCGAAATAGACGTATTTTTCGAACGTAGTCAGCCACAACAGTACACAGCCAGCGCTTCTTTGTTTACATTCCCGAAAGATGCAGTCAAGATGGAAGAACTCGGATAACAGAGACTCTAACCAGGAGGACTTTTGACTTCGATACACAGACGCCTGTAGAGAACTGGGACAACACAGACTCTTACCAGGATTACTTTGATTTGGATGACAAAGACGCAGACGTGCTACTGTGAGTATGCAGCTTTGGCTTCGAAACATTTGATCGCTTGACCGTATGTGCGCAACTTTTTTTTGCGTATGTACGTAACTTTTTAAAAATATATAAGCTTTATGAACCTTGGGTTAGGTGAACGGTCTTTTGGGCTGAGTGATTGTGTGTGTTGATCAGGTGTTTGAATTGTATTGGCGTGTTCTATGGAGCTAGGAGCTAGCATAGGAGCTAGGAGCTAGCATAACACGTACCGTACCGTACGTGCGCGTCACGTACGTAACTTTTTAAAAATATATAAGCTTTATGAACCTTGGGTTAGGTGAACGGTCTTTTGGGCTGAGTGATTGTGTGTGTTGATCAGGTGTTTGAATTGTATTGGTGTGTTCTATGAAGCTAGGAGCTAGCAGAGGAGCTAGGAGCTAGCATAACAATCACGTAGGTGTTTTTATGCAGGATTAATTTGTGGCATGTTAAATATAAGCCTGGTTGTGTTGTGGCTAATAGAGTATATATATGTCTTGTGTTTATTTACTGTTGTAGTCATTCCCAGCTGAATATCAGGTCACCCCCGGCTCTCACAGCATCTTCCCTATCTGAATAGCTTCAACTCCCCACTAGTCCTTCACTTGCACTTTACTCATCCACAAATCTTTCATCCTCGCTCAAATTAATGGGGAAATTGTCGCTTTCTCGGTCCGAATCTCTCTCACTTCATGCGGCCATCATTGTAAACAATAGGGAACTTTGCGTATATGTTCAACTGACTACGTCACGCTACTTCCGGTAGGGGCAAGCCTTTTTTTTATCAGATACCAAAAGTTGCAATCTTTATCGTCGTTGTTCTATACTAAATCCTTTCAGCAAAAATATGGCAATATCGCGAAATGATCAAGTATGACACATAGAATAGATCTGCTATCCCCGTTTAAATAAAAAAAATTCATTTCAGTAGGCCTTTAAAGGGGTTATATTTATTTATTTTTTTCTAAATGTAAAACACTTCCTTGTGGTCTACATAACATGTAACGGTGGTTCTTTGGTCAAAATGTTGCATAGATTATGTTTTACAGATCATCTTCAAGTCGCTTTCTGACAGTTGCTTCCGGATACGCCGTTTTGTGGGCGGTCTTATTTACGTGGCTCACCTTCAGCAGCGTCTTCTCCCCGTCATCTTTGTTGTAGCGGTGTAGCGTGCAAGGACGGCAGTGAAAGAAGTGTCAAAAGATGGAGCTAACTGTTTTAATGACATTCAGACTTTATGCGATGTGTTGAAACGGAATGGGGTTTTTTTTTCGGCAAAATGTCTTCTTCTGAAACAATGAGCTTAGGGGGAAGTGGACGATGCGAGTCAGAGAAAAGGAGCGATTGATTTGCTCACCCTCACCCACCGACGGCACGGTTGTGGGTTGTTTTGTGTTTTTTTGCTTGTTTGTTTTTAATGTATATACTATACTAGCTTTGGACAATGAAATATATCAAACTGGCCGGCGTATCTTTAGATTTTTCACAGTACGGGGCTCAATTGAAAAAGTTTGCACAGTCTTTTCTTTTGATATGAAAGATCTTTGGCCGGAGGTTGATACGAGTCAATCAGCTTTTTCCGCCTGTCACGCGGCCGCCTCCGCGTCCGCCATCACGTCCGTCTCTTTTCGCCGGTAGCAAACGCTTCCCTCGCACTGATAGCACTCCAAATGTCAGGTGAGCGACTGCTGGCAGAGGAGAGATTGTCTGACCTTATTGTTTGCCGTCTCCCCCGTTTTGTTCTTCACAAATAAAGGCTTTCTTAATAAACTGAAAGGTCCTCGACTGTGGCCCTGGGAGAAAATGAAAGGGGGCAGTGAGCTATGGTACAATGTGACGGCAGGGAAAAAGAGGAGCTCATCAGAAAATAAAAAAGGTGCAAGTTAAAGATAAGGTGCCTGTCAGAGATTAATCCAGGCCTGCTTGATTGTTTTCTTTAATACCAGACCTGCTCCAGCAAGCGATAAGTTTGCTGAGTAATTTGCTTTTCTCGGGGACAGGCAGGGACTCGAGTGGCTGGCTTGGTGCTCAAAATAATATTCAGGTGTGCTCCATAATTGATTTTTCTGCTACCCTGTAGTTCTTAAAGAAAAATGAGATGAAACTCAAAACTGCTTTGACGAGGTTTTTTTTTGGTTTTTTTGTTCAGCTTTCCACCCTTTATAACTTTTCCCTCTCGCTCCCTTTTCTTTCGGGGTCTTTTACCGCACTTTCCCTTTTTGGATTAATAAACCGGCAATAAAATTTCAATAAAGGAAAAGGAGCGAGAGTGCCTGAAGAAACAGTTTGCACTTCTTAGGAAATTCAGAAAAAGGTAGGCACAAAAAAAGTGTGTAGGCTGTAAAACACTGTCGGTTGCACAATTGTGTGTGTGTGTGTGTTATTGTATTTCTACCCTTCTTGAGACATCAACAAGGAAAATGACCTTCCATCTGAGGACCGGTGGTGAACAGGTTAGGACCGAAATCATGGTCCCAATACGGCCAAATACTAGAGTCCGCGAACATTGCTCCAAAGTCAGGATTTTTTGTTGATTTAATGTGCATGCAAAAGTAAACATTGACAGGTGCAAAGGCAGCAC
>NC_084741.1:62459067-62539067 GCF_033978785.1 Entelurus aequoreus | reverse complement strand
GGCATTTTTGGGGGGTCTCAAGAAGGTAACGATTACAAAAAAATGCGTGTGTGTGTGTGTGTATGTGTGTGTGTGTGCGTGTGTGTGTGTGTGCGTGTGTGTGTGTGTGTGTGTGTGTTCTTGTATTTCTACCCTTCTTGAGACATCAACAAGGAAAATGACCTTCCATCTGAGGACCGGTGGTGAACAAGTTAGGACCGAAATCATGGTCCCAATACGGCCAAATACTAGAGTCCGCGAACATTGCTCCAAAGTCAGGATTTTTTGTTGATTTAATGTGCATACAAAAGTAAACATTGACAGGTGCAAAGGCAGCACTACATGATAAAAACAAGACAGCAGTTAAAGAAATATGACTTGTATCACAATATTGCCCATACTTTTGTTGTTCTTGTAAAATAGTGAAATTTTTCGAGTAAAATTATGACTTTTGTGGAGTAAAATTACGACTCTTTTCATTAAATTTTCAAAATGTTAAGCTTTTCTTGTAAAATTGCGACTGTTATTGAGTAAAATTCCAATTTTGTATCATAATATTGCACAAATGTTGAGTAAAATTACGACTTTTATTATAATACTGCCAAAAGTTTTTCTTGTGAAATTGTGACCTTTTTTTTATAAAATTCCAACTCATTTTTCACAACAAGCTTTTTTATATTTGCATAGTATGTATATATTATTAATGTTGTAAATACAAATCTTTATATATCTAGCAAGGGTGGTCCTAAAGAGTCAGGCATTTTGGGGGGGTCTCAAGAAGGTAACGATTACAAAAAAATGCGTGTGTGTATGTGTGTATGTGTGTGTGTGTGTGTGTGTGTGTGTGTGTGTGTGTGTGTGTGTGTGTGTGTGTGTGTGTGTGTGTGTGTGTGTGTGTGTGTGTGTGTTCTTGTATTTCTACCCTTCTTGAGACATCAACAAGGAAATGTACCTTCCATCTGAGGACCGGTGGTGAACAAGTTAGGAACTAAATCATGGTCCCACTACGGCCGAATACTAGAGTCCGCGAACATTGCTCCAAAGTCAGGATTTTTTGTTGATTTAATGTGCATACAAAAGTAAACATTGACAGGTGCAATGGCAGCAATATATGATAAAACAAGACGGCAGTTAAAGAAGGACTTCCTATTCATCCCCGAAAAACCCCGCCATGCGAACAGCTGATTTTACGACTTCCGGTGCTGACGTAAGACAACCCACGTCCTAAAATTATTACTTTTTTTTTAATGTAAAATTATTAGTTTTTAATGCAAAATGGTGACATTTGTCATAGAAAATTATGACTTTTATCACAATATTGCCCATTCTTTTGTTGTTCTTGTAAAATAGTGACATTTTTCGAGTAAAATTATGACTTTTGTCATCATTTTGCCAAGTAAAATACGATTATTATTTCAATATCGCCAAAATTTTAAAGTTTTCTTATAAAATTGGGACTTGTGGAGTAAAATCACAACTCTTTTCATAAAATTGTCAAATGGTAAGCTTTTCTTGTAAAATTGCGACTGTTATTGAGTAAAATTCCAACTCTTATCATAACATTGCACAAATGTTCAGTTTTTCTTGTAAAAGTTTGACTTGCGTTGAGAAAAATGACGACCTTCATTATAATACTGCCAAAATTCTACGTTTTTCTTGTGAAATTGTGACTTTTTATTGTGAAATTCCAACAAATTTTTCACAACAAGCTTTTTTATATTTGCGTAGCATGTATATATTATTAAGGTTGTAAATACAAATGTTTATATATCTAGGAAGGGTGGTCCTAAAAGGTGGGCATTTTTGGGGGGGTCTCAAGAAGGTAACAAATACAACAATGTGTGTGTGTGTGTGTGTGTGTGTGTGTGTGTGTGTGTGTGTGTGTGTGTGTGTGTGTGTGTGTGTGTGTGTGTGTGTGTGTGTGTGTGTGTGTGTGTGTGTGTGTGTGTGTGTGTGTGTTTCTACCCTTCTTGAGACATCAACAAGGAAATGTACCTTCCATCTGAGGACCGGTGGTGAACAAGTTAGGAACTAAATCATGGTCCCACTACGGCCGAATACTAGAGTCCGCGAACATTGCTCCAAAGTCAGGATTTTTTGTTGATTTAATGTGCATACAAAAGTAAACATTGACAGGTGCAATGGCAGCAATATATGATAAAACAAGACGGCAGTTAAAGAAGGACTTCCCTATTCATCCCCGAAAAACCCCGCCATGCGAACAGCTGATTTTACGACTTCCGGTGCTGACGTAAGACAACCCACGTCCTAAAATTATTACTTTTTTTTAATGTAAAATTATTAGTTTTTAATGCAAAATGGTGACATTTGTCATAGAAAATTATGACTTTTATCACAATATTGCCCATTCTTTTGTTGTTCTTGTAAAATAGTGACATTTTTCGAGTAAAATTATGACTTTTGTCATCATTTTGCCAAGTAAAATTACGATTATTATTACAATATCGCCAAAATTTTAAAGTTTTCTTATAAAATTGGGACTTGTGGAGTAAAATCACAACTCTTTTCATAAAATTGTCAAATGGTAAGCTTTTCTTGTCAAATTGCGACTGTTATTGAGTAAAATTCCAACTCTTATCATAGAGGGGGGGGGGGGGGGGGTTACCCACATATGCGGTCCTCTCCAAGGTTTCTCATAGTCATTCACATTGACGTCCCACTGGGGTGAGTTTTCCTTGCCCGTATGTGGGCTCTGTACCGAGGATGTCGTTGTGGCTTGTACAGCCCTTTGAGACACTTGTGATTTAGGGCTATATAAATAAACATTGATTGATTGATTGATTGACATTGCACAAATGTTCAGTTTTTCTTGTAAAAGTTTGACTTGCGTTGAGAAAAATGACGACCTTCATTATAATACTGCCAAAATTCTACGTTTTTCTTGTGAAATTGTGACTTTTTCTTGTGAAATTCCAACAATTTTTTCACAACAAGCTTTTTTATATTTGCATAGCATGTATATATTATTAAGGTTGTAAATACAAATGTTTATATATCTAGGAAGGGTGGTCCTAAAAAGGTGGGCATTTTTGGGGGGGTCTCAAGAAGGTAACAAATACAACAATGTGTGTGTGTGTGTGTGTGTGTGTGTGTGTGTGTGTGTGTGTGTGTGTGTGTGTGTGTGTGTGTGTGTGTGTGTGTGTGTGTGTGTGTGTGTGTGTGCAAATGCAAAAAAACAATACAGCAGTGCCTCAGGATACGCACTTCACAGATTTTTGGGGATTGTAATGCTTTAGGTTCCATTTACGAGCCTCCCAAATAGTGCCTGTAAAATGTCAATTAATTAATGACAGGGCGCTTCATATGAAATAAGTATGCCTAGCCCCTTTCTGCCCCATCACTGCTAAGCAAATATAATGGAAAATTCCCCCATGTTATCTCACTGGGTCCTGTGGCCCACGACGTTAGTGCTTGTTTTGAAAGGCAGTGCACTGGGTTGATTCCCGGGCAAAGTTGCATTAGGAAGGTTAAAAAATATATTTTAATAATGTTTTTTTTTTTCTTTTGGTGCAGCCGGGCCGGAGCAGGAGGGGATAGAAAGAGAAAAAAAGGAAGACAGAGGGGGGAATTGTGGGGACAAGAGGGGGATTAGACAGAGAGACAAAAACAACAACAGCAAACACAACAACAACAACAACAACAATAGAGCAACATCAGCAAATACGACATGTACAAATATGATGGTAAAAGTAATAGCAAATAAGCAGTTAGCGAAAATAAAAAATAATACAGAAATGATAATATTTTAATAATGTTAACATGGTTATTAAGTTGTGGCGCTGTTTATAAGCGTCATACTGCAGTCTACACGTATGTCTTATGTGTGACTGCCATCTACTGGTCACACTTACCATTACACCATGTACCAAATAAAATTGCTTCGAGGTCGGTATCCACAACCACAATTATTAGGCGCACTGTCGATTTTTAAGAAAATGAAAGGCTTTAATGTGCGCCTTATAGTCCGAGAAATACGGTAAACCACGTCATAAAACTACTGTAGTTGTTTGTACTACATTCTAGTGTGATCATTTTTGGCACATTATTTCATATAGAATGAGTTTTTTATTTTGAAAATGTAAAAATCAAGTTAAAATATTGCTGTTTTGGAGTGCCAAGCACAAAATAAATTGATTTCAATTCATTTCAACGGACGACGCTAATTCCCAATACGAGCTTTTCAAAGTATGAGTGTTTCACCATGAATTTATTAACATGGACCCCGACTAAAGCAAGTTGAAAAACTTATTCGGGCGTTGCCATTTAGTGGTCAATTGTACGGAATATGTACTGTACTGTGCAATCTACTAATACAAGTTTCAATCAATCAATCAATCAATTTTACAGAAGTAATTCTACTCATATGTAGACTGGAAATAAAATGCAGAAACAACAATTGTAATTGTAAACAAACAAATTGTAAGTGGGTTGCAGAAATGAAATATGTAAATGTGGATTATGGAGAGGAAACTAGTTTTTTTCTTTGCAATTACAAACATTTTTCATCTCCTATAAGTACATTTCTCAAATTAATAGATTTATTTTCAACTAAAAAGATAGTTTTTTTTATCCCCTACGTCAGTGGTCCCCAACCTTTTTGTAGATGTAGCAATCATGTGTGCTTACGGACTGTATCCCTGCAGACTGTATTGATCTATATTGATATATAATGTATATATTGTGTTTTTTATGTTGGTTTGATTAAAAATAAAAATAAAATTTAAAAAATTATTTTTATTTTATTTTTTTTTTATTTCTTGTGCGGCCCGGTACCAATCGGTGGTTGGGGACCACTGCCCTACGTTACTAAAATTTTAACCGGCTCTCACACTCCTTTATTACAACCCCTTCTACAGAAAATGTCCTCCACTCCAAGGCTGTTTCCAGGGAAGGTCATCATAATCAGGGATGCATTTAGCGGGTCGGTGAAAAGCGCAATGTCTTTTTTAAGATTGCCATCCCCAGGGCGAGGGGGAGGTGGGGTGATACAGTGATCCCAAACGGCTCCATTATTGTGGTTAGGTGGACATAGTCCTTGCACTAATGGCCTCACTTTGGGGGACAGGCTGGCTTTTTTTGCACGTTGCTTCCACATGGATGGGAAAAACATGTAGAAAAAAAACACTCTCCAGATCAATACCCTGCACATCACATGATCATCCTAGCAGAAATGGGATAATAAAGCAAAGGGACTTAATCAGCAGTGGAAGTGGGTCGTCTATCGATCCATCTATTCAATCTATGGCCTGAGTTCAGAATCAAAGTGGAAAAAAAGGATCGCAGGTTGATTACATTTGAATTTCAACAAGACAATTTGTAACGTGGATCAGCCATGGTGTGTTTAGTTATAGTACATATTATTTGGCACCTGTTTCCTTCCTGGCTTTAGCTCGTTTTATTATTCCTGTGCTTCATCCTAGCAGGCACAAGACATTGATACAACGTGGATTATACATACCATATTTTCCGGACCATAGGTCTAGTCAGGTCTATTTTCATACAAAGGGCGCACCGGATTATAGGGCGCATTAAAGGCCTACTGAAATGAATTTTTTTTATTTAAACGGGGATAGCAGATCTATTCTATGTGTCATACTTGATCATTTCGCGATATTGCCATATTTTTGCTGAAAGGATTTAGTATAGAACAACGACGATAAAGATTGCAACTTTTGGTATCTGATAAAAAAAGGCTTGCACCTACCGGAAGTAGCGTGACGTAGTCAGTTGAACATATACGCAAAGTTCCCTATTGTTTACAATGATGGCCGCATGAAGTGAGAGAGATTCGGACCGAGAAAGCGACAATTTCCCCATTAATTTGAGCGAGGATGAAAGATTTGTGGATGAGTAAAGTGCAAGTGAAGGACTAGTGGGGAGTTGAAGCTATTCAGATAGGGAAGATGCTGTGAGAGCCGGGGGTGACCTGATATTCAGCTGGGAATGACTACAACAGTAAATAAACACAAGACATATATATACTCTATTAGCCACAACACAACCAGGCTTATATTTAATATGCCACAAATTAATCCTGCATAATAACACCTGCGTGTTTGTTATGCTAGCTCCTAGCTCCTCTGCTAGCTCCTTGCTCCATAGAACACGCCAATACAATTCAAACACCTGATCAACACACACAATCACTCAGCCCAAAAGACCGTTCACCTAACCCAAGGTTCATAAAGCTTATATATTTTTAAAAAGTTACGTACGTGACGCGCACGTAGGTATGGTACGTGTTATGCTAGCTCCTCTGCTAGCTCCTAGCTCCATAGAACACGCCAATACAATTCAAACACATGATCAACACACACAATCACTCAGCCCAAAAGACCGTTCACCTAACCCAAGGTTCATAAAGCTTATATATTTTAAAAAAGTTACGTACATACGCAAAAAAAAGCCAAAGCTGCATACTCACAGTAGCACGTCTGCGTCTTTGTCATCCAAATCAAAGTAATCCTGGTAAGAGTCTGTGTTGTCCCAGTTCTCTACAGGCGTCTGTGTATCCAAGTCAAATGTCCTCCTGGTTAGAGTCTCTGTTATCCGAGTTCTTCCATCTTGACTGCATCTTTCGGGAATGTAAACAAAGAAGCGCCGGCTGTGTACTGTTGTGGCTGACTACGTTCGAAAAATACGTCCATTTCGCACCGACAACTTTCTTCTTTGCTTGCTCAGCTTCCTTCTTCATAATGCAATGAACATGATTGAAACAGATTCACGAACACAGATGTCCAGAATACTGTGGAATTATGAAATGAAAACAGAGCTTTTTCGTATTGGCTTCAATGTGGAAGGCATACCCGTGTTCGCCGGGCTACGTCACGCGCATACGTCATCCTCAGAGGCGTTTCGAACCAGAAGTTTAGCGGCAAATTTAAAATGTCACTTTATAAGTTAACCCGGCCGTATTGGCATGTGTTATAATGTTAAGATTTCATCATTGATATATAAACTATCAGACTGCGTGGTCGGTAGTAGTGGCTTTCAGTAGGCCTTTAAAGGAGTCATATTATGATTTTTTACTAAATGTAAAACACTTCCTTGGGGTCTACATAACATGTAATGGTAGTTCTTTGGTCAAAATGTTCCATAGATTATGTTTTACAGATCATCGTCAAGCCGCTTTCTGACAGTCGCTTCAGGATGCGCCGTTTTGTGGGCGGTCTTATTTACGTGGCTCACCTTTGACAGCGTCTTCTCCCCGTCATCTTTGTTGTAGCGGTGTAGCGTGCAAGGACGGGAGTGAAAGAAGTGTCAAAAGATGGAGCTAACTGTTTTAATGACATTCAGACTTTACTTAAATCAATAACGGAGCAGTATCTCCTCATCCGTGGCTCACTAGTGCAACAAATAACACAGGAAATGTGTCCCGTGAAAAAACGTGCGACGGGAACTCTAATAACTAAAGTTCCTTGGGTGAATAATGTAAACTCACTACACCGGTAGTTTTTAGCGCTTCCATAGCAAGTTTACTGACATACATAAGTTAGAACTTTATGCTACTTTATATTAGAAATGGCAACAGCGGAGGATGAACGTCCCATAACAAGAGGATGGAGAAAAAGACTGACTACAAAGGCGGACGCGCGCCAGTTTTTAGGACTTATGCAGATCCCAAGTACACATCAGCAGGTACCAGGAGGTAAGAAAAGTTGGTTTTGCATAATATTGCAAAACAAAACGCCCGATAAAATGTGTGCTAATTGCGGTCCTTGCGGTCCTTAGTCAGAGTACGTCTGACTAATGTAGCCGTAACGCGCCGACAATCCATCAGGCGGTGCGGCTTCATAGCTTATTGAGTGTCGTGTGCAATGTTCTATATTCTCAATGGGACGTTTAAAGTTTTGGTGTTGTTTACTGGCATCTAGTGGTCACAGTTATCATTTAACCATGTACCGAATAAAATAGCTTCGCGGTCGGTAAGCACAGCCAAAATTATTCCATACATTAGGCGCACCGGGGTATAAGGCGCACTGTTGAGTTTTGAGAAAATTAAAGGATTTTAAGTGCGCCTGATAATCCGAAAAATACGGTATATATAAATATGTATATTTAAAAAATACATATATGTCCAGGGTGTACCCCGCCTTCCGGCCGAATGCAGCTGAGATAGGTATACAGTGTATATCGGGGGTCTCAGACACGCGTTATTTTGCGGCCCGCACTTTAATATGAAAATTTAATGTTAGTGCGGCCCACGAGTTTTATATGAATGGCACGTGACAGCGTCATACTTGCCAACCCTCCCGATTTTTCCGGGAGACTCCCGAATTTCAGGGCAACCATTCTCTCGAATGTCTGCCGATTTTCACCCAAACAACAATATTAAGTGCGTGCCGTGATGACACTGCCTTTAGCGCCCTCTACAACCTGTACTAACAGCGTGCCAGCCCAGTCACATGTTGAATTTAGCTTATGTACACACACGTAAGTGACTGCAAGACATACTTGGTCAACAGCCACACAGGTCATACTGAGGGTGGCCGTATAAAGAAGTTTAACACTGTTACAAATATGCGCCACACTGTGAACCCACACCAAACAAGAATGACAAACACATTTCGGGAGAACATCCGCACCGTAACACAATATAAACACAACAGAACAAATACCCGGAATCCCATGCAGCCCTAACTCTTCCGGGCTAGAATATACACCCCCGCTACCACCAAACCCCGCCCCCCCAACCCTGCCCCCCAACACACACATCAACCCCCCCAGCACCTCTCCGTGCGTCGGTTGAGGTGGGCGGGGTTGGGGGGGACGGGGTTTGGTGGTAGCTGGTGTGTATATACTAGCCCGGAAGAGTTAGGGCTGCAAGGTGTTCTGGGTATTTGTTCTGTTGTGTTTATGTTGTGTTACGGTGCGGATGGGGACGGCGTGGCGAAGTTGGTAGAGTGGCCGTGCCAGCAATCGGAGGGTTGCTGGTTACTGGGGTTCAATCCCCACCTTCTACCATCCTCGTCACGTCCGTTGTGTCCTTGGGCAAGACACTTCACCCTTGCTCCTGATGGCTGCTGGTTAGCGCCTTGCATGGCAGCTTCCGCCATTAGTGTGTGAATGTGTGTGTGAATGGGTGAATGTGGAAATACTGTCAAGGCGCTTTGAGTACCTTGAAGGTAGAAAAGCGCTATACAAGTATAACCCATTTATCATTATTTATTTATTTATGTTCTTCCGAAATGTGTTTGTCATTCTTGTTTGGTGTGGGTTCACAGTGTGGCGCATATTTGTAACAGTGATAAAGTTGTTTGTACGGTCACCCTCAGTGTGACCTGTATGGATGTTGATCAAGTGTGTCTTGCAGTGTGACTAGGCCGGCACGCTGTTTGTATGGTTAAAAAGCGGACGCGACAACAGGTTGTAGAGGACGTTAATATTGTTGTCCGGGTTAAAGTTGGGGAAAATTCGGGAGAATGGTTGCCCCGGGAGGTTGTCGGGAGGGGCACTGAAATTCGAGAGTCTCCCGGAAAAATCGTGAGGGTTGGCAAGTATGTTGCTAGGGCGGGATAGCCATTCAAAGAAGGTGAATTCATTAAAAAGTGCATGCTAGATTTTTTTAAGAAATCTTTTCTTGCGGCCCAGCCTCACCCAGTTTCTGCATCCAGTGGCCCCCAGGTAAATTGAGTTTGAGACCCCTGGTGTATATACATATATAGGTGCATACAATTTGGATACATGCATAAAATGGCTGTAATTCATAAATGGTAAATGGCATATTTGAAGGAGATTTATTGGTCTCTGTGTAAGGGACCAACACACCAATGTGGAAGTAAATAAGTCATTGGGAAATCATTATTCTGCCAGCGACCGAGCCCTCGTCTCCCCCCAGAGTCCATCAGTGTCGCTCTGCAATTACAACATATATTGGCCGGCGCTAATTGCAAGTCTCATTATCAGAGGTTTCAGACGGTCACCAGATCTGCAGCTGAGTTCAGAGTTAATCAGTGTAGGGTTTGCCTATAAATATACAACATTATACAGCTTCTCTGCTATGTACTGCCGGGCCTACCACGTGTTTACCTTCACTACGTGTGCAATGTACTGTATTGTCATGTCGTGTGCGTGTAACCATGATAATTACATATTGTGCGGTAAAATCAAATTGCAGGAATAAGTCACCTAAGCCTTGTAGCATAAGGAATTTCATAACACTATCATTATGCAGTCAACAATAATAAACTATTTTTATCTACTCGGTCCGTCTATTTAAATTTAGTAAAACGGTATGTGAGCCATTCCATGAAATTAGTGCCATAAGCTTGTTGTATTGCTCTCATAATAAACGTATATGTCCGTCTTTTTTCAACTCTAAACCTGATAATACACATACCGAATTACTGACTACTGGCTACCAGCTTTGGCAACTGCATTTAATTTTGCTACAATATCCTTAAGATGAAAATGTCTTATTTGAATAACAGGACTGAAAGTAACAGGAGTGTGTTTTAAGCAAATAATTTGCATTTAAGCTAATGTTATGTTGACACAAAGCACATCATATTGATTCAAAAATTTGGATAACAGAACTGTGCTGTGATTTTAACCCCGACCTTCAAATGTGGAGAAATGTATTTAAATTACAGAAAAATAGATAAAGGAACTTATAGAGGACGGTGTGGCGAAGTTGGGAGAGTGACTGTGCCAGCAACCTGAGGGTTCCTGGTTCAATCCCCACCTTCTACCAACCTATTCACGTCCGTTGTGTCCTTGAGCAAGACACTTCACCCTTGCTCCTGATGGGTCGTGGTTAGGGCCTTGCATGGCAGCTCCCACCATCAGTGTGTGAAGGTGTGTGTGAATGGGTGAATGTGGAAATAGTGTCAAAGCGCTTTGAGTACCTTGAAGGTAGAAAAGCACTATACAAGTATAACCCATTTACTTTTATTTATTTATTTTAAATTATTATATTTAACGCTTTTGGAACTGCCTCGCATTAAACCACTTTTTATTAAATGCCCCAGTTTTTGCACATTTAATAAGTCCCTTAAACAGTTCCCTAAAAATGAATGATTTTATTGTTGTATTGTTTGTGTCTTTGTGTTTTGACCTGATATTGTAAATTGTCATACTGTCCTTTCGTGTTTTTCCGTCTTCCTGCTTCGGCAATACAGATGAAAATGAACAACTGTCATTTATAATCTGTACATAGTATAAGATTGGTAATTATTGTGTACTGTCCCGAGTGAACAAATCAATCAAGGAGATTGTAAAGTCTAATTTCAGGAAGCGGGGACAGACAAGTCATTTAAACAATGTTTAAGTGTTTTTGTATTGTATTTATTAAATATCCAATCAAATCAAAGTGCGGGACACTGTGCTTAGTAAAAAAATATATATATATATTTTAAATGTTTTTGTTTATTCCAGTTTTATTACGCATAAATACATTTGATTTCCTGGAGACGTGTATGGCCCCTAGACAGTGGAATGGCCCAAGTGATGTTGCCAATTACCACACAAATGGAATGCATTCCAGACAAGCAATGTCAATTAATTATGTGTCTGTAGAGGGGAAAAAATTACCCGCCTATTAAATGTTTTAAAGTTACTGTGAATATTAATGACAGAGGTGTAATTGTGTCCAACTCTTCTCCCCATTAAACACAATGACTTTTATTCCTCCCACAGCCAAATGAGCAGTCAAAGGACATTCAAAGTAAGATCCAGCTTCTCTATTGTATCAACACAATTGGACAGTAAAATTAATTTATTCATAAATTGTTTTTTTGTCACGCACATGCGCCGACGCACACACATTCATACGCACGTGCCTGCGCCGCTACTCGCCCTGTTTTCTCCCAAGGGTTTCTGTTAAAATTGACCTTCTCTGCCTTTCATCACAGGAAAATATCCCCCTTGAAGAATAATAAGGGCGCCAGACACATTAATTAGAGGACGTCTGTTTAGATAAACGTCTGAAAGGAGAAAGACAACGTAAGGGAAATATGCAAAATGAAAATAAAGGTGGCACATTCTGCATCGATAAAATACTGTATATTTTTCCGCTGTATAAACATTCATGTGAATAATTTTGGTTACAATATTTCCGATACATTTCCAAAACTACATTTCCGATGTATAATTAATGTAATGTATGTATACCTTAATATAAGCTTTGCCTATTTAATTTTTGGACTCATTTTATTTCGTACATATATTGGATACACGAGTCTGTTAGCCGCAGGTGTACACATTGAAACATGAAATATTTGCACAGGCGCTTGTGCAGCGAGGTCTTGATCCTTCGCCTCCTCCTGCACGCTAGGGTCGTCTTTTTCAAAGATTCAAAGATCTCCTTCTACAGCGCAAGGCAGTGCGGATTTTTGGGGCCCATTAGTGATGGTGGACTTCCATTCCGTTCTGTTTTGTTTTTCGATGGCCGGATTGATTGTCTTGGGCTATGGGGCTGTGTTGTGTGCATTTTGTTGTGTCTTTGCCATGTGGACGGTGAGTCCATAACGGGCTAAATGGCTGACTGAATGATTGTATAAGTGTGTTTGTCAACAATTTAATTGGTCCACTGTGACCCGTTGAGCAATTTTATTGGTCTGATGTAATGATAAATTTATTGCTGGCATGTGAACCTTGTGTTCCCGAAAAACAATCAATAAATTAGCCCCAGCTTTGAATGAAGCGTAGAAAAAAAAAGTAGGTCTTGTAGTCTAGCAATGATGGTATTGTTTATCATCAGGATCAGAATCAGAATCAGAATCAGAAATACTTTAATAATCCCCAAGGGGAAATTAAGATTTTCAGCACAATCCCATTCAAGAGCAGACAAACATTACAGGGAGACAGAACAGGATCGCTGACGGGTCTGCCAACTTCCGGCGGCCGTTACAAAAAAGGGGAGAAACAGGTGAACGCCAGGGGGATGATAAAAAAAAAAAAAAATCAGTCTAGGCCTGGGCCCCTGGAGAGGGGGTCCAGACTGAGGCCAAGGAAGAAAAAAAACTCATAGCCATAGCACACATAAACCTGTGTGTAAGAGGGAAACATCAAAGAACACAAAGGACATCAAAGACATTAAAATAGCAAAGCTGATGCAACCAGCCACTTCTACACACAGCCACAAAAGTAAAACAACAACAAAAAATGAAAAACATAAAAACATATACACTGTGGTGGCCTCTGCGGTGTTCCACGCCATCGTCTCCTGGGATGGGGGGAGCATGGCCAGAGACAGGAGCAGACCCAACAAAGCAACCAAGAGAACCAACTCTTGGCCAGTGTCCAGTCTGCATGGTCTAAATCTCTACAGATCTCTATAAATCTCATCTCTACAGTATTGTTGTTTCTGCAATAAAGGACTTTATTTCAGCTGTATTCATTTAGGCCCAGATCAGTTTTTGCTCAAAACTATCTTATGGTAAATTACATACGTCCTTCTGAGAACTACCATCCTCTGCAGTGGACATTTGTGTTTTGCATAACGGTTATATTTGGATGTTATGAGGCTGTCTCGGTTTACGAGGTTTTGCAGCATTGTATTGACATCTGAGACAGTTGCTCCGGATTGGCAGACTGAGGTGAAAGTCCACTTTTTCAAGAAGGGGAACTCGTGCATATGTTCCACTAAAGGGAGCTCGCACTCTTTCGCCTACCTAATGAGGTCTTTTCAGGGACCTGGAGACGTGGGTCCGTTGGACAGTTCAATTATGGATTTAAATTGCTGTCCTGGCTGTGGAGCAGTGGACCAGCTCCACACGTTCATTGAGATGCTGAGGGTGCATGGGAGTTTTTCTACATATGCTTTAGGGCAGGGCTATTCAACTGGCAGTCCGTGAGCCAAATCCAGCACCAAAGCTTTTAATTCGGCCAGTATAAGTGGCCCCAAATAGGCTTGATGAAAGCATTTAAAACAGGGCTTCTCATCATCAGCGAAACATATGTGTCACAATGAAGCAGCAATGGGTGAGTAGAATAAGATGGCACTATCGACCCTGAAAAAAAATCTAAATAAATCGCGCAAATCTGACTATAAAACAGCGACTGTACAAAAAAGTATAAATGTATTGAAATTTCGGACTCTGTGATGTGTTTAGTATTCATGGTCGTGTTGTTTTTGGTTGTTTAACTGTGGCGATGAAAACTTGTTAAATACATGTAGCGCTTCATTTGACCAGCAGAGGGCAATAAAGCTACCCCTTCAATGAATGCTGTGTGTATTAACACTAAACCTTCTTTTTTAATTATGTAAAATACACAATGGACATTATTTATGTAACATACACAATGGAGGTTACACTTTTGTAATGTTTATATTTTTAGTATTTTAAACCTAAATCAAGGAAAACATATAGAGAAATAAAACAAAGAAGAACAAGTATTCAAAAGAAGGAACTTCTATCATGAACAAAACTTAGCTTCTGTTTCTTCATGCTGTTAACTATCTGTCTAGCTCAGGGGTCGGCAACCTTTACCACTCAAAGAGCCATTTTGACCCGTTTCACAAAATAAAGAAAACAATGGGAGCCACAAAACTCTTTTGAAATTTAAAATACAACGTTTTTTTTTGCTTTGTGTTATGTATAAACCAGGGGTCTCAGACACGCGGCCCGCACCTTAATATGAAAATGTAATGTTAGTGCGGCCCGCGAGTTTTATATGAATGCCGCTTGACAGCCTCACACTTGCCAACCCTCCCAATTTTTCCAGGAGACTCCCGAACTTCAGAGCATTTTTTTTTTTTTTTCATAAAGAAATACAATCATGTGTGCTTACGGACTGTATCCCTGCAGACTGTATTGATCTATATTGATCTATAGTGTATATATTGTGTTTTTTATGTTGATTTAATTTTAAAAAATTAAAAATGTAAAAAAAAAAAAAAAAATTTATTTTTTTTTTATTTCTTGTGCGGCCCAGTCCCAATCGGTCCACGGACCGGTACCGGGCCGCGGCCCGGTGGTTGCGGACCACTGTTGTAGAGGACGTTAAGGCAGTGCCATCACGGCACGTCCTCAATATTGTTGTCCGGATAAAAATCTAAAAATGTTTGCCCCGGGAGAGGCACTGAAATCCGGAAACCTCCCGGAAAAATCGTGGGGGTCGGCAAGTATGCAGCTGAGCCGCATCAGAGTGATCAAAGAGCCGCATCCGCGGGTTGCCGACCCCTGGTCTAGCTGCACACGCTGGAAACAAGTAGCAAGGGCAGAATAGTGTATTTATTGACAGTGCAGTGTGAAAGCTAATGTGGTTACCTTGTAAATAAGTAAACAAAGTCTCAAAGGAATATAATCTGCAGAGGCACTTTCTAAAGAAACATCCAAATTTTGATGTGCAACCCTTGAAACCTTGGGCTCTTGAAACTGCGGCCCTCTTCAATTTGTCGTTGAATAGCCCTGCTTTATGGACTTTTGGATCTGTTTTCAGTGAGGGTTGTACACCGCCAAGGGTGCCCTTTGTCATCTATTTCGTTTGTAAATTATAGTTATAATCCAATTGGAGCAAAGAGGGTGTCTTGTTTGGTAGCCTCAGCATTGGATTTCCATGAGTGGTATTGGCCTATATCAGTACTGAATTTATTTATGGTGAGTGCTATTGACAGTTTAACAAAATCAATACAATATTTAAACGAGTTCCTTATACTATTTTGTTATTACATACAATAAAATCATACTTGCCAACCATCCCGTTTTTAGCGGGAGAATCCCGGTATTCAGCGCCTCTCCCGACAACCTCCCGGCAGAGATTTTCTCCCGACAAACTCCCGGTATTCAGCCGGAGCTGGAGGCCACGCCCCCTCCAGCTCAACGCGGACCTGAGACTGAGTGGGGACAGCCTGTTCTCACGTCCGCTTTCCCACAATATAAACAGCTTGCCTGCCCAATGACGTCATAACATCTAGGGCTTTTAGAGAGTAGAGTGCACAACTGTGCACACAACAAGGAGACGAAGCAGAAGAACGAGGAAATTACAGACATGGCGACGGCGTCGACGAGCAAGATGAAGAAATACGCTTGCAAGTTCCAAAACGAATGGAAACAAGAATTTCAGTTCATCCAGGACAGTTCGAAGGGGAAGGTGTATGTTGCCTGTAAATTTTGTAGAACAGACTTCTCCATTGAACACGGTGGCCGAAATGATATACTCATCACGAACGGAGAAGTTAAACAGGACAATACTGCCATCTAATGGATAGCCACCGGAACACTGAAATTCAAGTTTGTTTGTTTTTCTATGTAAATAATATATATATATATATATATATATATATATATATATATATATATATATATATATATATATATATATATATATATATATATATCTAGAATTCACTGAAAGTCAAGTATTTCATACATATATATATATATATATATATATATATATATATATATATATATATATATATATATATATATATATATATATATATATATATATATATATATATATATATATATGAAATATATATGAAATACTTGAGTTGGTGAATTCTAGCTGTAAATAACCACGCCCCCAACCACGCCCCCCGCCCCCCGCCCCCAACAACCCCCCACCCCCGACCAAGCCCCACCCCCTACCCCCCACCTCCCGATATTGGAGGTCTCAAGGTTGGCATGTATGAATAAAATAGAAGAAAAAAATACTACCAACTACTCATTTAAGTCCTTTGTTTTTTGCCCTAAAAGTCCTCCTGTGTCTAGGGAATTGTTTTAGGAAATACAAATATCAATATAATCACTCTAGTATCAATCATATACTGACATATTATATATTCGCTGACATATTATCCTCTCTTAAGACTTTGATTAATCTATTTGGTAATTTCCTGTAAATAACTGCTTACTTTCTGTTTCAGATGGTTTAATCTAGACTTCTCAAAGTTTGCAAAGCACTTAATTATTGGTATAATTTAAAGCTATTTTAGCGGTTAGCTTGGCTATTAGCATGCCTGCCTCATTTAACCTCGTCCTCCAGTGACGATGATACTTGATAATGATACTTAACATACTAAGAAATGCAGTTTATTTTCTGTAGTGGAGGTGATTATTATTTGCTTCAAGGAGCAGCTCCAAATTTTGTCATCTTTGGGACTAAAAATAAATACAGAGGTATTCGTGTTAAAAAGGCAATAATGGGATGGCTTGAATTTTTTTAATTAAGGATGTTTCCTGCCATCTCCTTGGTGAGATTTTCCGTTGATGCCCCATCAGGAGGAAACCCCAAGAAGGACTTAGAAACTCTCTTGACTGCCTTGAGAAAGCCTCGAGATTGGCTTGGGCTTCTATCCCCATGACCTCACCTTGAAAAATAGTAGGTAAGCTGGATGGATGGATGGATGGATGGATGGATGGATGGATGAAAAAGTTACTAAGTAACTAAGTACTGTATTTTCCAGACCATAGGGCGCACCGGATGAGCGGGTTTAGTCAGGTCTATTTTCATACAAAGGGCACACCGGATTATAGGGCGCATTAAATGGGTCTTATTTTATTTTATTTTTCTAAATGTAAAACACTTCCTTGTGGTCAACATGTAATGGTGGTTCTTTGGTAAAAATGTTACATAATTATGGTTTACAGACTATTTTGAGGTCGCTTTCTGACAGTCGCTTCAGGATGCGCCGTTTTGTGGTTTTGATTGATTGATTGAAACTTTTATTAGTAGATTGCACAGTACAGTTCATATTCCGTACAATTGACCACTAAATGGTAACACCCGAATAAGTTTTTCAACTTGTTTAAGTTGGGGTCCACGTTAATCAATTCATGGTAAATTCATGGTGGGCGGTCTTATTTATGTGGCTCACCTTTGACAGCGTCTTCTCCCCGTCATCTTTGTTGTAGCGGTGTAGCGTGCAAGGACGGGAGTGGAAGAAGTGTCAAAAGATGGAGCTAACTGTTTTAATGGCATTCAGACTTTACTTAAATCAATAATGGAGCAGCATCTCCTCATCCGGAAACAACAACAAGGCCGGAAATGTGTCCCGTGAAAAACCATCCGACCGGAACTCTAATAACTAAAGTTCCTTGGGTGAATAATGTAAACTCACTACACCGGTATGTTTTCGCGCTTCATGGCGTGTTTACTGACAGATATAAATAAGTAAGAACTTTACACTACTTTATATTACAATTGGCAACAGTGGAGGATGAATGTCCCATAACAAGAAGATACCCCCCCCCCAAGCCTTCACCACCGCTTGTTTCCCCTCAGGGTGATCGACGACTGGCAGCGCTTCATAGCAGCAGTAGCCCTCCAGGGCCCCAACTCCCCGCCCCTCTGTTGCGAGTCGTCGTGATTAAATGTAACCTGTTTATGTGTGCATTGCATGGAGGTTTTTTCCCACTCCAGACTAAGCCCCCTTAGGAGCCCAATCTAGATTGTATTTTTTTACTCATCTTCTTCCCCAGCATTTTACCTTTTTCTTATCTTTTATGGGGCGCCTTCGGCGACCCATCAGAGTTCCTGTTCTGTAACCCTGTATACTGTTTGTTTGTCTAATCTTGAACGAGTTTGTGCTGAAAACATAGTTTTGTTGTACTTGTGCAATGACAATAAAGTCCTATCCTAAAAAGAAGAAGCTTATCAACTATGGCGTCGTCACTGACTACAAATTTTCAGGATTTATGCAGATCCCAAATACAGATCAGCAGGTACCAGAAGGTAAGAAAAGTTCCTTTTGCATGATATTGCGAAACAAAACGCCAGATAATACGTCTTACCTTATACACACACCATAATAATACTCGTATGTTGAAGCACAGTACAATCCATCAAGCGGTGCAGCTTCATAGCTTACCAAGGTCATACTAAAACATTTTGATGGATTTTTTTAAGCTGTGTAATGAAACATATACAATTTTGGTGTTGTTTACTTGAGTCATATTGCAGTCTACACTTATCTCTTATGTGTGACTGCCATCTACTGGACACACTTATCATTTCAACATGTACCTAATAAAATAGCTTTAAGGTCGGTAAGCACAACAAAAACTGTCACGTACATTAGGCGCACTATCGAGTTTTGAGAAAATGAAAGGATTTGAAGTGCGCCTTATTGTCCGAAAAATACGGTAAGTAATTAACAATAACATATATTTAATTCTTATATGTAACAGTGGTTTCTCAGAGGATACAATCTACAGCTTGTGAGATATGCAAACAATATGTCACTATTGCATATACAGTATCTTGACTTATTGGAGACGGAGGCATGTCTACATTGTTTACATTGTTTGACTACTGCACATGCCTATCACCATTTACATGTGAACATTTCTTAATTAAAATCCCTTTATTAAATTATCAATCATAACTGACTAATACAATATATGAAAAGGCAACATTTATTTTTGATACAAGTATTTTATTGGATGTCTTTAGAAATCCAAGAGTCCATACTGTTGATCTGCTATGGCAGTGGTGTCCAAAGTGCGGCCCGGGGGCCATTTACGGCCCGCAGCTAATTGTTTACCGGCCCGCCACACATTCTGGAAATACTATTGTAAAAATAAAAAAGAACATTAAAAAAAGTGGAATGAGGTGAAATCTAACAAGAAAAAGTTGCAATGTTGACACAAAAGCTGCCATGCAGGCTGTTTTTTTTTCTTTTGTCTTTCTTCATTTTTCTTTTTTTGCCATTGCTCAAAAAAAAAAATAATGACAAAAAATCCATGTTACAATGAATTATTTTCAGGGCTCCAATTACTTCAAATATTTCACTTTAAAATGTTTTATGTGGTAAATATTGCATATATTGTGTAGTAGCCATATAAAAACACCAAAGTTTTCTTTGACAAAAGCGCATAAAACAAACAAAATAATTGTTCCAGCATAAAATCGACAGATATATCTGAAGTTGATCTCGTAACTTAAGTGTTGAAAGTAAAAGAAAAACTTAATAAAAATGTATCACTTTATGAGTGGGGCACCTTTTGGATCCCAAATATATTTAGTGATTTTTTATTTATCTTTTCACTGTGATTACTCAAAAACATGAAAGAATTAAAATCAATGGTGTCCTGCATTATTGATCTTTTAGGGCTCTAATTACTAAATACTGCATATTTCAGTTTTACTATAAAAAAAACTAAGTTGTTTTTGACAGAAAAGCCATAAAACATTTTTTTTTATTTGTATTACTTTATATCAACCTGAAGTTGATATAGAGATTTACTGTAAGCGTTAAATAATTTAAAAAATAATAATAATATGACTTATTTTTAACATTTTAATGACTGAGACCCTTTATGGTCCCTGGAACCCCTAAAGGTAAAATAAATAAAAAATGCATATATTTTGTTATGGTTTTAAAATGAAAAATATCAAAATGGCCCCCACATGCTTTAATTTTTCCGTGTGCAGCCCTCAGTGGGAAAAGTTTGAACACCCCTGTGCTATGGCTAACAATACCCATTTGTTTCTTTCATTGAAAACAGATCAATAAACATGTCAGCTATACATGAATTTATGGACACATGAAGGAAGCATGGGCCGGGGGGTTGTGTCACTTCATTAAAATGATGACCCAGCTTAAACGAAGCTGTGCAATGTATTAAATGGAAGAGAAAGACAAGGATAGTAAGATAGACGCACTGTGGTAAACCGTATGTGAGTCAGACCACCGTGTTGACATTTGAACTAACAAAAACAAAGTGACAGCCTTTTTTTCCGGGCGAGGTCTTTGTGTTTGTGTCACTTATTCACATAGCGGAATAAATCACTTGATGGGATTGTCATATTTTACTTACTGTAAGACCTTTTCCACTGTGACATCTCACTGTTGTGTTTTCCGATAACCGAATGGCATGATGAAATACGACGTGTAAGATGTGAGATGTGAAATGTCAGACCTGTTTGACTGACAGGAAATAGATGGTTAACAAAAAACCACACTGGGTGACACCATTTTTACGTGCATTATCAGGCCTTAATTACCTCGACAAGGGGTTATGTAATCGTTGCAGTCAGTTAGTTACCGTATTTTTCTGACTATAAGGCGCACTTTAAAATCCTCAAAGCAATTTGATTTGGTACATGGTGTAATGATACGTGTGACCAATAGATGGCAGTCACACATAAGAGATACTTGTGAACCCCAGATTGATGCCCCATGTTCAATAAATTATGCTAGCAATTACAGGTTAACAAGCACTTTGATGTTTCATTGAGAATATAGAACATTACACACGGTGCACAAAAATCGGTCAAAATGTTTTAGTACGACATTGCGAAGCTGCGAAACCGCACCGCTTGATGGATTGTCGGCGCATTACGGCTATCGTAGTCAGACGTACCGTGCTTCAACATACAAGGACCCAAAAATGGCATCTATTAGGAGACGTTATCTTGCATTTTGTTTCAACCTATTATGCAAATCCGACTTTTCTTACCGATTGGCTTCTGATGTTGTGTATTTGGGATCTGCAAATTTGCGCGCGTCCACCATCGTAGTTCGAAGTTGTAGTTAATAAGCTCCTCCTTTTTCTCTATCCTCTTGTTGTGGGGCATTCATCCTCCGTTGTTGCCCTTTCTAATATAAAGTAGCGTACAGTTCTAACTAGGGCTGCAACTAACGATTAATTTGATAATCGATTAATCTGTTAATTATTACTTCGATTAATCGATTAATAATCGGACAAAAGAGACAAACTACATTTCTATCCTTTCCAGTATTTTATTTTAAAAAACAGCATACTGGCACCATACTTATTTTGATTATTGTTTCTCAGCTGTTTGTACATGTTGCAGTTTATAAATAAAGGTTTATAAAAAAATAAAAATAAAATAATTTTATTTTATTTTTTTTTTTATTTTTTAAATGAAAATTTGCCTCTGCGCATGCGCATAGCATAGATCCAACGAATCGATGATTAAATTAATCGCCAACTATTTTTATAATCGATTTTAATCGATTAGTTGTTGCAGCCCTAGTTCTAACTTATATCTGTCAGTAGACTCGCCATGAAGGCGCTAAAAACTACCAGTACAACAAAGATGACGGGGAGAAGACGCTGTCGAAGTGGGGTCACGTAAATAAGAGCACCCACAAAACGCTGCATCCTGAAGAGATGGTCAGAAAGCGAATTGAAGATGATCTGTAAAACATAATCGATGCAACATTTTGATCAAAGAACCACCATTACATGTTATGTAGACCAAACGGAAGTGTTTAAAATCTTTTAAAAAATAAAAATTATTTGACCCCTTCAATGTGCTTTATAATCCGGTGCCGTAAAAATACAATAATTTGTTGTTTTGGTAATTTGTTACTTAATTTGTAGCTTTATTCATTCATGTTTGTTACTTTGTTCATTTGTCACTTTGTTTGTTACTTTGCTTGTTGTTTAGCAAATTACTTTTGTTTGTTAGCAAATTAGTTAGTTTATTATATAGTTGTATATGTTATAGTTTATTACTTTTGTTACTTTGTTACTCCATTGTTACTTCATTAAAATGATGACCTAGCTTAAACGAAGCTGTGCAATGTATTAAATGGAAGAGAAAGACAAGGATAGTAAGATAGACGCACTGTGGTAAACCGTATGTGAAAATAAAATAAATAAAAT
Source organism: Entelurus aequoreus (assembly GCF_033978785.1). Classification (NCBI taxonomy): domain Eukaryota; kingdom Metazoa; phylum Chordata; class Actinopteri; order Syngnathiformes; family Syngnathidae; genus Entelurus; species Entelurus aequoreus. The sequence goes on along the minus strand of NC_084741.1, from coordinate 62,516,538 downwards.
ACTTTTTTTATTCGTTCATTTCTTAGTCTTCTTCTGTTATTAGTTAGCAAACAGTTCAATAGTCACTTTGTTTGATACTTTGGTTCGTTACTTTGTTTGATACTTTGTTCGTTACTTTGCTCTTTAGTCACTTTGTTCTTTTGTTACTTTGTTTGTTACTTTTTTCCTTAGTTCAGTGGTCCCCAACCTTTTTTAACTGCGGACCGGTCAACTCTTGAAAATTTGTCCCACGGACCGGGGGTGGGGGGTTATTATTTATTTTATTTTTTGTATTTTTATTTTTGTCATAAAAAAATACAATCATGTGTGCTTACGGACTGTATCCCTGCAGACTGTATTGATCTATATTGATATATAATGTAGGAACCAGAAATAACAGAAAGAAACAACCCTTTTGAGTGAGTGAGTGTGAATGAGTGTAAATGGGGGAGGGAGTTTTTTTGGGTTGGTGCACTAATTGTAAGTGTATCTTGTGTTTTTATGTTGATTTAATAAAATAAAATTAAAATAAAATAAAATAAAAAATTAAAAAATTTGTTTTTTTGTTTTTTTTATTTCTTGTGCGGCTCGGTACCAATCGATCCGCGGCCCGGTGGTTGGGGACCACTGCTTCAACCCATCTTAGCAACAATTTGATTGATATATTCGGACCACGAAAGTGTATTACTACCGGTAAGTGTAACACCCAAAAGTCTTACTTTATCCTCTTGTTTGATTGCTTGTCCTGAAATCTGTTAATTAAGTATAGGATTTTTTGCTAAACTACACTTTTTTTTTTGGGGTGTGGGGGTGTTGTTCGGGGGGTTTTTTGGGGGTTTTTTTGTCATAAAAAAATACAATCATGTGTGCTTACGGACTGTATCCCTGCAGACTGTATTGATCTATATTGATATATAATGTAGGAACCAGAAATATTAATAACAGAAAGAAACAGCCCTTTTGTGCAAATGAGTGTGAATGAGTGTAAATGGGGGAGGGAAGTTTTTTGGGTTGGTGCACTAATTGTAAGTGTATCTTGTGTTTTTTATGTTTATTTAATAATTGTATTTATTTATTTTTATTTTATTTGTTTTTTTTATTCTTGTGCGGCCCGGTACCAATCGATCCCGGTGGTTGGGGACCACAGCCTTACTTTGTTCTTTACTTTGTTCATTACTTTATTCATTACTTCATTCTATGGTATATTGTTCGTTACTTTATTACTTATTTTATTCCTTACTTTGTTACTATGGTAATTTGTTACTTCATTTCTTTTGGCATTTTGTTTGTTCATTCATAGGAGTGGGTACCGAATCTGGTACTTTTTTGGCAACGACCGAATCCCGCCGGTCCTACAAGGCATCATCAATTCACGGAAAGTCCAAAAGCGCAATGTTACAGCGCCTGTGTTGATTGTGACGTCACGGACATTTGCCGACATCGCCTGTTCTTCGCACTTCGGCACTTGGTGATCACTCCAGCTGCCAAATGACCTCTAGGTAATGTTGCAATTTCTAATGCCAACAAAGAAATTGACTCCAAAAATGCTCTAATGATAAGTAAAATAAGGCACCAATTTTACAAAAATGTGCTAGGAAAAACTATCAGAAAATGAAGTATGGAACAATTGACTAGATTTGGGGCCTGATTCGGATTATTTAATTACCTCAGTTACGTTTCTGTGTTTGTGTGTGTATGAGACAGTGGATGACTGACCAGAGCGTTTACTCCGTTTCTTTCATTCCGCTACAGATGGCTCAAAAAGTTATGGGCTCATTTTGATTAAACTTTCAGGAAACATCCTAAATAGGTAAAGGAACATCTTATTACATTCTCACTGTCTGGTTTCGGGCCTTTTATTTTTACTATCGGGAGGTAGACAGCGTCTCTCGTCCATTTTTATTGCTTTACACATAATAAAAGTACTATTGTAGTACAGAAGTTAACCTCTTTGAGTGTAATTTGGATTCTAATAGATTGTAGCCAGGCAGCACGGTGGTACAGGGGTTAGTGCGTGTGCCTCACAATACGAAGGTCCTGAGTTCAATCCCGGGCTCGGGATCTTTCTGTGTGGAGTTTGCATGTTCTCCCCGTGACTGCGTGGGTTCCCTCCGGGTACTCCGGGTTCCTCCCACCTCCAAAGACATGCACCTGGGGATAGGTTGATTGGCAACACTAAATGGTCCCTAGTGTGTGAATGTGAGTGTGAATGTTGTCTGTCTATCTGTGTTGGCCCTGCGATGAGGTGGCGACTTGTCCAGGGTGTACCCCGCCTTCCGCCCGAATGCAGCTGAGATAGGCTCCAGCGCCCCCCGCGACCCCGAACGGGACAAGTGGTAGAAAATGGATGGATGGATGGATAGTTTGTAGCCTATGGCCTAATTAAGATTGATATAAACACTAATTACTGTTATTGCCTGAATAATTTGTTATTGTTTTGAAAAAAGCATGGACAAATCTTTTCGGGAGATATTAATTTTACAATCTCTTTATGCTTTGCATAATTAGCATGTTAAATAAATATGAAATAATGAAACTGTTTTGGGGTTTTATTTCTTGCATGGAATTATTTTGTCATTTGCACTGTTCTATCCTATTTTACCAAGGCTGCTTCCCACTAGCTATTCCACAGCCTTGATCATTGTAATCCCTTTATGGACGCTTTTTTGTTTGTTTCCTGACCATTTCCACACTTGTCTTGCATCTCTTAGCTTCACTTCAATAGAATTCTTAGCTTCATTCTCAAGGTGTTGCTGTGGCTAAGAATGTTCACTTGGTCCTCAATTATTCATTCATTCATCCATTTTAAAAGCCAGTTCATTCTGATTCGACCAACTGAGAGCTAAACCTACTAAGGTTATATTTGGACGATGCATATTGTGATGAAAAACATGTGCATTTCTTCACCAACTTCTATTTACAAATATGTTTCTATTCATTTTGTTTGATTATTTATGTCCATTTCTGCATGTATTTTTTTCAAATATGCAAAACAGATTTTGAGGTTGAAATCAAGAGTACATACAATGGAAATTCTAACCTTTATTTTTTGTTTCTGTCATAACTAACGGGTTAGGGGTTACATAAAAAGAAAAGCAGAGTTATACTTGCACGATTCAACATGTCTGAAAAGGAGGAGGAAGAAGCAGATTAAAAATTCTTATTTTTCATGTCTAAGCAATATTGATAGTCGCTTCCTGTGTTTGACATGTTACGTGAAAAATAATTAGGCAATACATGGTTATATAAATAAAAATAAAAATAAAATAATTCATGCCTGGATAGACTACGCATCATTCACAATACTATACTTTTCAGGTGCATTTTTTTCTCTTTTACATCAATTTTTTTTGTAACCAGTAATGGATGATATTTAAATTGCAGCCAAGTGCAAAGAAAACATACTTAAGTAAAAGTAGAGGTATAGTTTTAACGATAATTTATACAAACATAATGTTAATTTGTTTGTTTGGTTTTTTTAAACAAATTGTAGGCTTACATGTAAATACACAAATAAAACTACTCACTAAAAAAACGAATCATCCCACTTACTGCGAGTAAGTCTTGTTTTATTTTCAAATAAAGGCCATATTATTAGTATTAAGCAAAGCAAAAACACATTTCACAGCGTTTGGTCGCCACCTGGTGGTCGTCTGTCCTTGTTTTCCTTTGTCATACTAATTCTAAACACATTCTTATTTTATAAAAAGACGAAATGAGTCCAAATGTTCCTCTTATGTCAATATTAAAACAAATTGCATTTTTGAAATAAATGTGTTTATTCAATCAGCCATTATTATGTGTACTACAAATAGTGTTTTTTGTAGTCATTTGAATGTTGTTTTAGTGTCATCAATGTGACCATCAAAATAATTTAAAACTACTAACATTCCACAACAATTAATATGTCAATAATATATATATAAATACATATACATATATATGTACATATATATATAAATACATATATATAAATACATATATACATAAATATATACATAAATACATATATATATATATATATATATATATATATATATATATACATATATATATATATATATATATATATATATATATGTACATATACATGTATATGTATGTATATGTATATATATATATGTATATGTATATATATATATGTATATGTATATATATGTATATGTATGTATATATACATATATATACAGTATATATATATATATGTATGTATATATATATATATGTATGTGTATATATACTGTATATATATATATATATATATGTATATATATATACAGTATATATATATGCATATATATACATATTTACATATTTACATATATATATACATATATATATATATATATATATATATATATATATATATATATATATATATATATATATATATATATATATATATATATATATATATATATATGATTGTAAGATACATCCTCAGATGCACTGGGACACATCCTCAGTGATGTGCCTGAGATCACCGGGGGTTTCGGGTCTTTCAACATCATACCCCCTCCCTCAGGTGACCCAGCCTGGGTTGATCAGACCCCAGCTTGTGTCCCAGTAGCATTGGCCCACAGTTCGCTCCTCCTGATCCAAAGCCATCTAGAGGCTCTCTCTGCTGCCTCCATGGTGGTCTTGATGGCCTTCCTTTTCCTATCACCTGTGATGCCAAGTAGTGTGAACACCTTGCACAGTGAGCGGCCAGCAAAGCCTCTACACCCCACTTCGATGGGCTCACAGCGTGCCCTCCAGCCTCCTCTGCGGCATTGCTCGACTAGCTCCTGGTACTTTGACCGCTTCCGCTCGTTTGCCTCCTCTATGCTATCTTCCCAAGGAACTGTCAGCTCTATCAGTAGCACCTGCCGTGAAGATACTGATGTAAGCAAGATGTCTGGCCTCCACAAAGTTGTTGTAACATAGTCTGGAAACTTGAGCTGCTTGCCCAAGTCCACTCGAAGATCCCAGTCCAATGCTGAGGTGAGGAGCCCGGCTGCTGGTTGGGCTGTGACTATGGCTGCTCTCCAGCCCTGACAAAGGCAATTCTCCTATTGCCAAGTTGTTGTTTGCTGCTGTTGTTTTTGGCCACGGCTTTAGCTATGGCTTCAGCAACGGTCTTCAGCACTTGGTCGTGCCGCCAGCGGTAGCGGCCCTCCCCCAGAGCTTTAGAGCAGCTGCTTAGGATGTGCTCCAGCGAGCCTTTCCTGGAGCACAGCACACAGGCTGGAGAGTCAATCATGCCCCAGAGATGGAGATTGGCTGGACTGGGTAGGACGTCGTAGACAGCTTGAACCATGAACTTAATGCGCTGGGGTTCAGCCAGCCTGATCTCAGACCAGGTCACCCTCCTCTCCAGTGCACCCTCCCACCTTGCCCAGCTCCCTGCTGCTGCATACCCACCATCCTGCTGGTTCGTTCCTCCTCAAACTCTGCACGCACCTCCTTCAGGACTAGCTGGCGTTTGTCTTTACCACGTGCATTCTCATAGTGAGGTTGGGGGAAGGCTCCCAGCCCAGCACGGCCTGTTGCCACCGTGCCCACCAGGGCCCTATGTCTCAGCCGAGACTCAGCAACCTCCAGGCTTTCCTGAGCCCTCCACTTCCTGCCAGTTCGCACCACGATGCCTGCTGATGCCACTTTAGAGTCTTTGGAGTCACGATAAAGCAAAGCCTCTCGAGTGCGAGAGACCCTGAACTCCTCATCCAGGCTACTGAAGGGGAACTGGAGCTTGTTGGTCTTCCCATACAGTGCTGTGCTGCACAGGCTGCGTGGAAAGCCCATCCGTCGGCGGAGGTAGCTGCTGATCTTCCTCTCCATTATCTCCACTGTTGACAGAGGAACCTCATACAACAACAGAGGCCAGAGTATCCGGGGTAAGACGCCATGCTGGTAAATCCACGCCTTAAACCGGCCAGGTAAGCCAGACTTGTCTACAGCCGATAACCACGTCTCCAGTTCCTTGATGGTTGTTTGGATTGCTGCAGTATCCCTGAGACTACAGTCGAAAACCTTGCCCAGGCTCCTGACCGGTTTCTCTGTGATAGATGGGATTGCTGTGCCATCCACGAAGAAGCGGAACTTATCTGCCAGTTTTCCCTTCTTCAGAACCATCGACCTGGATTTAGTTGGTTTAAAGCTCATTCTTGCCCAGGAGATGAGCTTTTCCAGGCCCTGGAGTATCCATCTAGCGCCGGGCACTGATGTAGTTGTGACAGTGAGATCATCCATAAAGGCTCTGATGGGGGGCTGTCGAGTTCCAGACTTCGACAGAGGGCCTCTGCATTCCGTTTCAGCTGCCTTGACTACCATGTTCATGGCTAGGGCAAAGAGGCAAACTGAGATTGTACACCCAGTTATAATGCCTTTTTCAAGCCTGTGCCAATCTGATGTTATGCTCCCGGAAGTGACCCTAAGCCTGAAGTTCCCGTAGTAATTCAGGATGAGGTCTTTGATCTTCTTGGGTACATGGTGTCGGTCCAGGGTAGTCTCCACAAGCTTGTGGGGTATGGAGCCGTACGCATTGGCAAGGTCAAGCCAAAGCACAGCAAGGTCTCCCTTACCCTCCCGCGCCTCCCTGATCAGCCGGGAAACCACACCGGTATGTTCCAGGCATCCTGACACACCTGGGATTCCACCTTTCTGGACCGAGGTGTCGATGTAGGCATTCTTGAGGAGGAAGTCAGTCAACCTTCTGGAAAGGATGCTGAAGAAGATCTTTCCCTCAACGCTAAGGAGCGAGATGGTCCTGAACTGCTCCAGCTTGGTGGAATTTTCCTCTTTAGGTATCCAAACACCCTCAGCCTGCCTCCACTGGTCTGCAACAGTTCCTCTGCGCCAAATCCCTCGCAGGATCCTCCAAAGGATTCTAAGGAGTTCCGGGCATCGCTTGTACACCTTGTAGGGTACTCCACTGGGTCCTGGAGCTGAACTGGCTCTGGCTGCAGTAACAACCTCCTGGATTTCCTTCCAGGTGGGCTCGCTGGTGATGAATTTGACAGTAGGAGATGCTATGTCCAATAAGGCACTGAAGGGCCCTAGCTCTTTCTCTTTTTCAGGGTCGCTCAGGTTGTTTTTCAAGAAGTTGTTAACTTCTTCTTTGGAGCAAACTAGACGCCCACTGCGCTTGTGCCCCAACAGCTGTTTGATAAATCCAAATGGATTAGCTATGAATGCAGTTCGCTTCCTGGCTCTCTCTCTCCTGCGCCTCCTGTGCCATTCAGCTCTACGTAGGGTCGTCAGTTTCTTCCTGATGATGTTCCGGAGTTTTATATATATATATATATATATATATATATATATATATATATATATATATATATATATATATATATATATATATACACAGTATATAGGTTTGTGTTTGTGTTAGCGTTGTCAGTTATCACATTAACGCATGTGATTAATCACTCATTGCTGCATTAATCATGTATGGATGCAGATTAATCACAAAAATTATTTTGACCACTCAGACTAGCACACGCTAGTTTTGACGCCCACCCCTCAGTGTTCAGGCTGACAGGTGAGCTGCAGCTGACTTGAACAAGATTTAGCGGCCTTTTTGTGATTGTTGTGGCCTAAAAATGCCTGAGGCTTATTTTATTTCAGTCAACTTGTGATTTTATGATTTTTTTTTAATCAATCCTTGTAACCTTAACCAAAAAAAAAGACAACACAAATTGGAGAACAAATACTGTGTTGTGATTGGCTAGAGCCGCGCAAACTTTGCGGGAATTGGTTGAATTTGTGCAAATTGGCACGTTTGCGACATTGCAAATTCCTAAAGGGACTGGCTGAGAAAGCTCAACGTAACAGCGAAAGCATAAATCCATCTACAGGAAAAATAAACAAATTGTATTCACTGTTGCCGTTCTTTTTTTTTTGTATAGTGTGGGTTGGTGTATATCGTGAATTAAGTAAATAGTCAAGTACAACATCATGTTGTCTGCTTTACTATACTGCAGCTTGATTGGCAGTTTAAAGTTTAAAACGTTGCGTCATTGTGGTTTTGTGCTATTACACATTTAGTTTTATGCCATTACCATCTTGTATTTAATCATCCTCACTTCAATGGGTTTGTTGTTTCAACCCCGCTTCAGCCTGCCTCTCATTGCAAAGTCATCTGTGCCATCCAGCTGGTTGATATCTCACCACCTGTATCATTTCTGGGCTTCATCTGTTTGTTTGGCAATAATTCTCACTAATGTGATCAGAACAAATGTTTGGATTTTGCTAACAAGGGATCACTTTTTCTTCCTTCCCCAGAAGTCAGTGGAAGCATTTACATTACTTTTGCATGAATGTATATAAATGCATTTGTATTTGCTGTGACTGAGCCACTAATTCTATACATGGCCAACAGATGGCGCTGCAGACCTTTGTGTCAGAACTGGTGCAAGATTTAAAAAAAAAAAAAAAGGTTTGTCATCAGCAGCAAGATGTCATCCATCCATTTTCTACCGCTTGTCTCTTATGGGGTCGCGAGGGGTGCTGGAGCCTACCCCGGCTGCACATGGGCAGCCGGACAAGACAGACAACATTCACACTCACATTCACACACTAGGGCCCATTTAGTGCTGCCAATCAACCTATCCCCAGGTGCATGTGTTATGGCCTAAAGCAGGGGTCGGCAACCCAAAATGTTGAAAGAGCCATATTGGACCAAAGATACAAAAAAAAAAATCTTATATAAGTGTTATAATGAAGACAAAACATGATGTAAGTGTCTATATTAGCTATATTAGCCTACTATCAAAATTACTCTAAAAGTCTTATATAAGTGTTATAATGAAGACAACACATGATGTAAGTGTCTATATTAGCTATATTAGCCTACTATCAAAATTACTCTAAAAGTCTTATATAAGTGTTATAATGAAGACAACACATGATGTAAGTGTCTATATTAGCTATATTAGCCTACTATCAAAATTACTCTAAAAGTCTTATATAAGTGTTATAATGAAGACAAAACATGATGTAAGTGTCTATATTAGCTATATTAGCCTACTATCAAAATTACTTTAAAAGTCTTATATAAGTGTTATAATGAAGACAAAACATGATGTAAGTGTCTATATTAGCTATATTAGCCTACTATCAAAATTACTTTAAAAGTCTTATATAAGTGTTATAATGAAGACAACACATGATGTAAGTGTCTATATTAGCTATATTAGCCTACTATCAAAATTACTCTACAAGTCTTATATAAGTGTTATAATGAAGACAACACATGATGTAAGTGTCTATATTAGCTATATTAGCCTACTATCAAAATTACTCTAAAAGTCTTATATAAGTGTTATAGTGAAGACAACACATGATGTAAGTGTCTATATTAGCTATATTAGCCTACTATCAAAATTACTCTAAAAGTCTTATATAAGTGTTATAATGAAGACAACACATGATTTAAGTGTCTATATTAGCTATATTATCCTACTATCAAAATTACTCTAAAAGTCTTATGTAAGTGTTATAATGAAGACAACACATGATGTAAGTGTCTATATTAGCTATATTAGCCTACTATCAAAATTACTCTTAAAGTCTTATATAAGTGTATTAATGTAGACAACACATGATGTAAGTGTCTATATTAGCTGTATTAGCCTACTATCAAAATTACTCTAAAAGTCTTATATAAGTGTTATAATGAAGAAAACACATGATGTAAGTGTCTATATTAGCTATATTAGCCTACTATCAAAATTACTCTAAAAGTTTTATATAAGTGTTATAATGAAGACAACACATGATGGAAGTGTCTATATTAGCTATATTAGCCTACTATCAAAATTACTCTGAAAGTCTTATATAAGTGTTATAATGAAGACAACACATGATGTAAGTGTCTATATTAGCTATATTAGCCTACTATCAAAATTACTCTAAAAGTCTTATATAAGTGTTATAATGAAGACAACACATGATGTAAGTGTCTATATTAGCTATATTAGCCTACTATCAAAATTACTCTAAACGTCTTATATAAGTGTTATAATGAAGACAACACATGATGTAAGTGTCTATATTAGCTATATTAGCCTACTATCAAAATTACTTTAGAAGTCTTATATAGGTGTTATAATGAAGACAACACATGATGTAAGTGTCTGTATTAGCTATATTAGCCTACTGTCAAAATTACTTTAGAAGTCTTATATAAGTGTTATAATGAAGACAACACATTATGTAAGTGTCTATATTAGCTATATTAGCCTACTATCAAAATTACTCTAAACGTCTTATATAAGTGTTATAATGAAGACAACACATGATGTAAGTGTCTATATTAGCTATATTAGCCTACTATCAAAATTACTTTAGAAGTCTTATATAAGTGTTATAATGAAGACAACACATGATGTAAGTGTCTATATTAGCTATATTAGCCTACTATCAAAATTACTCTAAAAGTCTTATATAAGTGTTATAATGAAGACAACACATTATGTAAGTGTCTATATTAGCTATATTAGCCTACTATCAAAATTACTCTAAAAGTCTTATATAAGTGTTATAATGAAGACAACACATGATGTAAGTGTCTATATTAGCTATATTAGCCTACTATCAAAATTACTTTAGAAGTCTTATATAAGTGTTATAATGAAGACAACACACGATGTAAGTGTCTATATTAGCTATATTAGCCTACTATCAAAATTACTCTAAAAGTCTTATATAAGTGTTATAATGAAGACAACACATGATGTAAGTGTCTATATTAGCTATATTAGCCTACTATCAAAATTACTGTAAAAGTCTTATATAAGTGTTATAATGAAGACAACACATTATGTAAGTGTCTATATTAGCTATATTAGCCTACTATCAAAATTACTCTAAAAGTCTTATATAAGTGTTATAATGAAGACAACACATGATGTAAGTGTCTATATTAGCTATATTAGCCTACTATCAAAATTACTTTAGAAGTCTTATATAAGTGTTATAATGAAGACAACACATGATGTAAGTGTCTATATTAGCTATCTTAGCCTACTATCAAAATTACTTTAGAAGTCTTATATAAGTGTTATAATGAAGACAACACATGATGTAAGTGTCTGTATTAGCTATATTAGCCTACTATCAAAATTACTCTAAAAGTCTTATATAAGTGTTATAATGAAGACAACACATGATGTAAGTGTCTATATTAGCTATATTAGCCTACTATCAAAATTACTTTAGAAGTCTTATATAAGTGTTATAATGAAGACAACACATGATGTAAGTTTCTGTTTTAGCTATATTAGCCTACTATCAAAATTACTTTAGGAGTCTTATATAAGTGTTATAATGAAGACAACACATGATGTAAGTGTCTGTATTAGCTGTATTAGCCTACTATCAAAATTACTCTAAAAGTCTTATATAAGTGTTATAATGAAGACAACACATGATGTAAGTGTCTATATTAGCTATATTAGCCTACTATCAAAATTACTCTAAAAGTCTTATATAAGTGTTATAATGAAGACAACACATGATGTAAGTGTCTATATTAGCTATATTATCCTACTATCAAAATTACTCTAAAAGTCTTATATAAGTGTTATAATGAAGACAACACATGATGTAAGTGTCTATATTAGCTATATTAGCCTACTATCAAAATTACTCTAAAAGTCTTATATAAGTGTTATAATGAAGACAACACATGATGTAAGTGTCTATATTAGCTATATTAGCCTACTATCAAAATTACTCTAAAAGTCTTATATAAGTGTTATAATGAAGACAACACATGACGTAAGTGTCTATATTAGCTATATTAGCCTACTATCAAAATTACTCTCAAAGTCTTATATAAGTGTTATAATGAAGACAACACATTATGTAAGTGTCTATATTAGCTATATTAGCCTACCATCAAAATTACTCTAAAAGTCTTATATAAGTGTTATAATGAAGACAACACATGATGTAAGTGTCTATATTAGCTATATTAGCCTACTATCAAAATTACTTTAAAAGTCTTATATAAGTGTTATAATGAAGACAACACAGGATGTAAGTGTCTATATTAGCTATTTTAGCCTACTATCAAAATTACTCTGAAAGTCTTATATAAGTGTTATAATGAAGACAACACACGATGTAAGTGTCTATATTAGCTATATTAGCCTACTGTCAAAATTACTCTAAAAGTTTTATATAAGTGTTATAATGAAGACAACACATGATGTAAGTGTCTATATTAGCTATATTAGCCTACTATCAAAATTACTCTAAAAGTTTTATATAAGTGTTATAATGAAGACAACACATTATGTAAGTGTCTATATTAGCTATATTAGCCTACTATCAAAATTACTCTAAATGTCTTATATAAGTGTTATAATGAAGACAACACATGATGTAAGTGTCTATATTAGCTATATTAGCCTACTATCAAAATTACTCTAAAAGTCTTATATAAGTGTTATAATGAAGACAACACATGATGTAAGTGTCTATATTAGCTATATTAGCCTACTATCAAAATTACTCTAAAAGTCTCTTTGAGACACTTGTGATTTAGGGCTGTATAAATAAACATTGATTGATTGATTGATTGATTATATAAGTGTTATAATGTAGACAAAACATGATGTGTCTATAGTAGCTATATTAGCCTACTATCAAAATTACTCTAAAAGTCTTATATAAGTGTTATAATGAAGACAACACATGATGTAAGTGTCTATATTAGCTATATTATCCTACTATCAAAATTACTTTAGAAGTCTTATATAAGTGTTATAATGAAGACAACACATGATGTAAGTGTCTATATTAGCTATATTAGCCTACTATCAAAATTACCCAAAAAGTCTTATATAAGTGTTATAATGAAGACAACACATGATGTAAGTGTCTATATTAGCTATATTAGCCTACTATCAAAATTACTCTAAAAGTCTTATATAAGTGTTATAATGAAGACAACACATGATGTAAGTGTCTATATTAGCTATATTAGCCTACTATCAAAATTACTGTAAAGGTCTTATATACGTGTTATAATGAAGACAACACATTATGTAAGTGTCTATATTAGCTATATTAGCCTACTATCAAAATTACTCTGAAAGTCTTATATAAGTGTTATAATGAAGACAACACATGATGTAAGTGTCTATATTAGCTATATTAGCCTACTATCAAAATTACTCTGAAAGTCTTATATAAGTGTTATAATGAAGACAACACATGATGTAAGTGTCTATATTAGCTACATTGGACTACTATCAAAATTACTTTAAAAGTCTTATATAAATGCTATAATGAAGACAACACATGAGGTACGTGTCTATATTAGCCTACTATCGAAATGACTTTAAAAGTCTTATATAAGTGTTATAATGAAGGCAACACATGATGTAAGTGTCTATATTAGCTATATTAGCCTACTATCAAAGGCTGACGCAAATCTTTGTTGACAGAAATGTTGTATTTTAATTTTTATTCTACACATTTTTGCAACATTGGATATTGTTAGTAAAATGGAGGCTTCTCACAGGATGAGATAAGTTCTCGAAATCACTGGCTCAGAATGGCCAAAGGTATAGATGTGTGTGTCCAAGTTAAAGGAAACAGCAGGCTGTCTTCTTCTAACGGATTTATTACAATCTTTGCGAGCTGGGTAACGTTTGCTGTGGTCTGGAACAACATGGCACACAAGCAACTATCAGAAATGCAGCCAATATTACATACAGATAATGTGTCATGAGACATGCAAATATAAATTAAATACACAGAGGACATAAGTAAAAGAAATTAAATGAGCTCAAATATACCTACAAGCGAGGCATAATGATGCAATATGTACATACAGCTAGCCTAAATAGCATGTTAGCATCGATTAGCTTGCAGTCGTGCAGTGACCAAATATGCCTGATTAGCACTCCACACAAGTCAATAACATCAACAAAGCTCACCTTTGTGCATTCAGGCACAACATAAAAAGATTGGTGGACAAAATGAGACAAAGAATGAGTGGCATAACATGTCTTTCTCTGGCATCGTTGAAGAAAGTTGCACACGTAAACAAACCACGGTGAGTTCCAGAATAACATGAATTGATTAACGTGGACCCCGACTTAAACAAGTTGAAAAACTTATTCAGGTGTTACCATTTAGTGGTCAATTGTACGGAATAAGTACTGTACTGTGCAATCTACTAATAAAAGTTTCAATCAATCAATCACAGGACCGCCAAAATTAGTAGGACAATACGGCGCTCGCCAAATACTCTCATCAGAGAATCATGTTTAATATAAACAGTGGGATTTCTAACAATTATGAAGGTTTGTGTCATGTTGTCCTCCTACAGAAACCATATTAAAACAAAAAATATATTTTTTCCCCCATCTTTTTTTATTTTCATGCATTTTTTTAAAAAAGCTCCAGGGAGCCTCTAGGATGGCAGGTTGCAGACCCCTGGCCTAAAGAAAGATGGAGATGTATACAACTAACTTCAGAGCACAAGGTGTTCCCCTACAAAGCAATTGCTTGGATCACGGAGCTACTCCTGATCTCACGTGCGTTTTAGATCACTACACAAAGTGGATGCAAGTTCAATGGTGCCCAACAGTATTCTTGCCACTAAATTTGAATGTGTGATAAAGACATTTAAGGAATGTAAAAGCTCCTCTTGAAAGTAAGTACCGTATTTTTCGGAGTATAAGTCGCACCGGCCGAAAATGCATAATAAAGAAGGAAAAAAACATATACCTGTATAAGTCGCACTGGAGTATAAGTCGCATTTTTTGGGGAAATGTATTTGATAAAATCCAACACCAAGAATAGACAATTGAAAGGCAATTTAAAATAAATAAAGAATAGTGAACAACAGGCTGAATAAGTGTACATTATGTGACGCATAAATAACCAACTGAGAACGTGCCTGGTATGTTAACGTAACATATTATGGTAAGAGTCATTCAAATAGCTATAACATATAGAACATGCTATACGTTTACCAAACAATCTGTCACTCCTAATCGCTAAATCCGACTAAATCTTATACGTCTAGTCTCTTACGTGAATGAGATCAATAATATTATTTGATATTTTACCGTAATGTGTTAATAATTTCACACATAAGTCGCTCCTGAGTATAAGTCGCACCCCCGGCCAAACTATGAAAAAAACTGCGACTTATAGTCCGAAAAATACGGTAATGACAGCAGCCACCTTTGCATGTAAGACATAATTAGAACGATTTCATAAATGTTGGTCAGATGACAAAAAGTACACCATTATGTATTTGACCCCAATTAACAAATGCAAGTAGGCTTCCTGGAGGCACTGGTAGACTTCTCTGTCAACACCAGCCTTGTGCTCCAACACTACATGCCACTAACACCCCAAAGGACCTCCATTTATGAACTTGCTTAAAAGGCAGTAGCTGTGGCATTTCAGCCTGAACACTGTTTGTTGTTGTCAGGGGCGTCACTAGCTTTTAAGGACAGGGGGGGCTTAGCCCCCAGGAGATGCAGGATGCGAGCGAACGTAGCGCACGAGCACAAAACTTCACAAACGGCTAACAAAGACTTACAAATTATTCATTGTTATTATTATTATTTCAGTCGGTTTAGTTTCAATCTGTGTTCAGTACAACAACAAACATGGGTTTGCACAGTGACATTTTGTTTACAGCATCAACAAGAAACAATTACTTGCATGATCCTTCAAGATACACTGAAACACAATGAAAGTCATGGCATTAGCCTCTATGTTATTCATTCACAACATAGAGGCTAATGCCACAACTTTCGCTCACAATACAATAATTGTTTGTTCCCAAATATTTTGAAGTTGCACAGATAACATTTTAGGCACATATGTGACTAAAATGGTTGTAAATTCAAGCCCTGGAAATATTACTTAATTACTTGAATTAAAGTAATATCTGGATCGGGATAATTTGGTTTGTATATAATATATTTATATATATGTATATATATATTATGGCAAGTCGTTAAGGAAATTAAATATATACTGTATGGAAGTCTGAATAGAAATGAGAAACATTTATATATACTGTAAATAAGAAAGACTTAGTCTGCTGATCTGAAAAAGAGCCAAAGCTGTCAAAGAGCTGAGGGACCATCTTCAAAGTGCAATGCTGAAACAAATAATGCAAACAATAAAATGCAACTTCCAGGGCTTGAGATTAATGTAGTCCCGTCGTCCCGGGGACGGTAAAAAAAAATGCAGGGGACGAAATTAAATGCTCCCCGGGACGATGGCTTTTAACCATTGTTTTCTTTTTCTTTTTATGTATTTATTCATTTTACATTTTATATTAAATGTCTTGGTTTTTCCACCCTCTGAAAATCCTATGAAATGTTTAACAAGCCATCCTATAATAATACAACAGCTATTAATGTAACAATACAATAAAACAAATATATTTAATGATGTTGTTTTCATTATTTCAACAATAGGCTAATGTATATTACTTTATATAGATTCTATAAGAAACACAAAACTTAAAAACTAAATTATTTACAATTGCAGACACAAGGTTCTTGTTCTGCAGTGCTGTGTGCTAATGTGCTTCGTACACCTGCAGGACCGCAAGCAAGGTCGCAGAGAAAATGCGGACTGGATTTCGAGGGATGTAGGCATTTTCTATATGAACAAGTGGAATGGATTGGATACCGACGCACTAAAGGGGCTCTCTACCTTACACTATGAAGTGAGGGGAAACTGAGTGAATAATGACAGGTTATATGATTATTTATTTAAACTCATATTCAGGCCAATATGTCGGCATGTTTTTTTTTTTTTTTTTTTAATTTATTTTTTTTTTTTTTTAACACCAAATTATTTAGGGGGGCTTAAGAACATTTTAGGGGGGCTTGAGCCCCCCTAAAATAGGCCTAACAACGCCAATGGTTGTTGTCATCCTCTCATTCCTTATGTTAGTGCAAGTCTGAGTTTTGCATAAAAAGGATGATGGTCATTCCACATAATCGTTGCCACTGAAAGGGAAATGGTCTTTTTTTTATGAATTAAGTAACATTTACGACAACCTTTTTCCAAAACACAATCTAGAATGTGAGAGATAAGGATAATTTATCATTTGTTTTTAAAACGGTTTCAAAAAAGTGGGACCCCAAAAATGTACTGTGGGACCCCATTTGTATGACTTGATGGGGTCCCTGGGACCCCATTTTGAAAATTCCTAGCGCCAACACTGATGGAGTATTGGTGCGTGCAAAACAGCAGCAGGCGGCTGTGGCCTGCGGGCCTGTTCTAATACTAATCAAATATTATCCCAGGGGCCACAGAAGATTATATTACGGGCCGGATCTGGACTGCGGGCCTTGAGTTTGACGCGTAGGTTTTAAACCATTTAATACTGGGAGAAATGGCATGTGTTGCCTGTCCCTCCTTCCTAAAATTAGACTTTACAATTAAACATCATTCAAATCCTTCAGAAATGTGTTTTTTTACTCCTGTCAAATGATTAAAAAAAATTTAAACCAGATGAATCACCCTTTTGAATTTGGATTAGTCATCATTAATCACAGGTTATCACTCGCTTGCATAATTTAAAGTTAACTTACAAAAATTTTAATTTTATTGTCAGAATGTCATACAGGATTTTTTTAAATGTTTTACTTTTACTCAAAATTCGCTAATAGTGTTATATAAAGTCCCATCGAGGATTGATTTGACCACTGACCGTTTAACATCACACAACTTTTTACTTAACCATATAGGTAAAGGAGAATGTGCGCATTAAAAAAATGCATATACATGATTAATGCAATATTTTTTCATTTATTATTTCCATCATTTTTTGTGTTACTCCTTGTCATAACTATGCCAAGTTTGTTATTTAAATAAATAAAAAATGCAATAATTAAATTCACACTCTAGCCTTTTCCTTTGGTTTTCACTCAGTCCTGTTGCACCGAACACATCACTCCCTTTGAAAATGTGGGAATATTCCACAAGTGACACAGCCCACAGGATGTTACATCATTCAGATCCTCTGCAGGCCACAAGACGGCCAAAAGGAAGTTCAATCATTTGTCAGTCGTTCCAGTCATAATGCTAACTACTTGTGCAGTGGTGATGCGCATTTACGCCAGCACTTTAACTTACATGCAATAATAATAATTCAGCACACTTGCACTTTAACTACTGTGGAGACTTTATTATTGATCTGTCCTGAACTCAGGTCATGCAGCAACCTACTGTTTTATATGGGTCTCCATTTTGTTTTACTTTTATCACTAGATCTGAAGTCTCTTTGTTTTATTGTTTTGTTTATGTCGGATGTTGGTGCCGTCTTACTTTTCTGTTTTTATTAGACTTAGACAAACTTTATTGATCCACAAGGGAAATTGTTTCACACAGTAGCTCAGTTACAAAGGATGGAACGGATAAGGAGGGAAAGGATTATGCACACAATGGCACAAAAAGAAGGCGAAAACAAAAGGTATAAAGTAGACTAAAAATGTACCATAGTACCAATATAAAATATAACATATATGTAATATTTACATATTATTCATACAGTATATAATATATATTGATATATTATATTATTAAATAATATTATATTTTTATTTTATATCAATATACATATACATGTATATATATATCATGATATAATATATATATATATATATATATATATATATATATATATATATATATATATATATATATATATATATATATATATATATATATATATATATATATATATATATATATATATATATATATATATATATATATAATGGATTTATGAATTAAATTATCCTTTGGCTACAATCTGATAC
This sequence comes from Entelurus aequoreus, assembly GCF_033978785.1. Lineage (NCBI taxonomy): Eukaryota > Metazoa > Chordata > Actinopteri > Syngnathiformes > Syngnathidae > Entelurus > Entelurus aequoreus. The sequence goes on along the minus strand of NC_084741.1, from coordinate 62,497,753 downwards.
ATTTACATGTTATATGTTCAATATTGTGCATAGTCCTAATAAAGTATTGAACCTAAAAAAAAAAAATGTTTTTTCTGTATATTTGATTATATTTTAACTAGAGATGCCTATATATGCGTTAAAATGTAATATCGGAAATTATCGGTATCGGTTTTTTTATTATCGGTATCGGGTTTTTTATTTTTTGGTTTTTTTTTATTTTTATTTTTATTAAATCAACATAAAAAACGCAAGATACACTTACAATTAGTGCACCAACCCAAAAAACCTCCCTCCCCCATTTACACTCATTCACACAAAAGGGTTGTTTCTTTCTGTTATTAATATTCTGGTTCCTACATTATATATCAATATATATCAATACAGTCTGCAAGGGATACAGTCCGTAAGCACACATGATTGTGCGTGCTGCTGGTCCACTAATAGTACTAACCTTTAACAGTTAATTTGACTAATTTTCATTAATTACTAGTTTCTATGTAACTGTTTTTGTATTGTTGTACTTTCTTCCTTATTCAAGAAAATGTTTTTAATTTATTTATCTTATTTTACTAATTTTTTTAAAAAGTACCTTATCTTCACCATACCTGGTTGTCCAAATTAGGCATAATAATGTGTTAATTCCACGACTGCATATATCGGTTGATATCGGTATTGGTTGATATCGGTATCGGTAATTAAAGAGTTGGACAATATCGGAATATCGGATATCGGCAAAAAGCCATTATCGGACATCCCTAATTTTAACTATGACTTGTATTAAACCATCATACAGTCCTGTTAACCTAAATTATTTTGTATATGCTTAGTGTTAATATGCTATTTAACTTTCATGTGGCTATATTTCACATATTTTCTAATTCTATGCTACTATGTCACTCCTGATACATTTTGGCACTGTTTACAAAAAAGAAATAAAGTTGTGAACCCCGTAAGAGCTGCCAAAAACATCTGGGGCCTCATGTAAGAAGCTTGGTTACACACAAAAACCTGGGATTGGCCACAATGCGCAGCCCTTAATCACATGGCTACTGCCAATATGATTTGCATATTTAAAAGAGGGTGTAACATGGGTGTGGTTTGGGCGTGCCATGTCAAGCCAACTCCTGAAATCAATTCCACATTGATTGCGATGTTAAAAAAAAAAAAAAAGTGTGCTTGGCTTTGTACACATTTTTACATCAAATTTTTTAACTGCTGTACGTACTTTTCTGGGTTTGAATGTATGTCTATTTTTAGTAGGAACGCCACACAAGTTACTGGCAATAGCTTATAGCTAGGCATGTCAGCTCACCGTGCTGAAACAGAAAAAGTCTAATGCTAACCAGGAATGTTAAAATATATCTAAATGGTGGAAATTTATTTTAATGAAAATGCGGAGAAGCTGCTGATGGTGTGTTTGACAGAGACGCAGCTGGAAGGAGATACAGTAGAAGTCCACTCTCCAAGGTAAATGCTGTATTTTATTATTACATTACTTCTTAAAACTACTGTAGTTGTTTTTTAGTACATTCTATTATATTGTTTTTATACAATAATTATTATCTAAAAGTGTGTTGTTATTTTTAAAAGGCATGTCACATGTTAAAATTCTGCTGTTTTGGGGGCCAAACAAACAATTTAATTCAGGGGTGTCAAAGTCAAGGCACACGGGCCAGATACTCCTTCAGTGTTGGCGCTAGGAATTTTCAAAATGGGGTCCCAGGGACCCTATGAAGTCATAAAAAGTACATTTTTGGGGTCCCACTTTTTGTAACCGTTTTGAAAACAAATTATAAATGTATGCATTATCCTGTTATATCTCACACTCTATATTGTGTTTTGGAAACAGGTTGTCATAAACGTTACTTAATTCATTTAAAAAAATAATACAAAAAAATATTTTCAGAATGTGTTTGTTCTATTTTTGGCCAAAGTAAGACAAAGAAAACAACCGGAAATTGTCTTTATTTTTTAGTTTTAATGCCATGATTTTAATAGTCCGGCCCGCTTGTGCACAGATTTTTCTCCATGCGGCCCCTGAGCTAAAATGAGTTTCACACCCCTGATTTAATTGATTTCAATTCATCTAAACGGGCAACGTTGATTTTAAATACGAGTGTTTTGAGTTAATATGTCCGTCTGGTAAATTAATATAATTCACTAAATTGAGGTACCACTGTATATGCATGATCAGATTTAGAGTTGAAAAGACACACATTAGAGTTATTATGAGAGCGTTACTGTACAACAAGCAAATTGCAATAATTTTGTGGAATGGCCCATGAAAAGTGTTCCAATGTGAATGCCACGGCTGTTAAAGTCCATAAATCACATTAACATGATGTCTGCTTTCATTCACGTTTTCATGCATATTTTGATCTGTAAATGTTGTAAAAATGTTCTTCCATTAATTACGGCTGTCATAACGTGTCGTGTGAAGATGACAGAGAATACGCACATCTCTGTTACGTAAGAAAAAGAAAGACGTCCTGTAGCTGCATAATGCAGCTTGCGAGTGGGAAAAAAAACAAGAGAACATGACAGCAAGTATTGCTTCTCTAAAGCAGAGCGCTAAAAGAGATGGTTCGCTAAGACCTGTAGACCACACAGTCCATAACCTGAGCAGCTATGCAGCCAACTTTTCAGAAGTGTTGACAGTCAGATGCTTCATTGACAGGCTTAGGTTTCACACCCTGGCTGCCCGACCGTTCATGAGCATGTATTGAATTAAGCACAGGACTTTCTCACTATGTGGCGGAGAAACATGTATCTGTCATTTGTGAATAATTACCAAGGGCAACAAAAACTACCAGGGTTCGAAGGGACCAAGAACTTCTTAAGATATGTATAAAAAAAAAATCTAAAAGATTCCATATAGGAACTCCGATACATGCAGTCTGTTCTGCTCCCATTAACGTCTTCCTGCTGGTTTGACAGACAGATAACAGGCGTCTTTACTTCAAAACATTATAAAACTGAACACACATAAATAAAGTACTGTATATCAATGTATAAAACTCAAAACCAGTGAAGTTGGCACGTTGTGTAAATCGTAAATAAAAACAGAATACAATGATTTGCAAATCCTTTTCAACCTACATTCAATTGAATGGACTGCAAAGACAAGATATTTAATGTTCGAACTGGTAAACTGTGTTATTTTTTGTAAATATTAGCTCATTTGGACATTGATGCCTGCAACTTGTTTCAAAAAGCTGGCTCAAGTGGCAAAAAAGACTCAGAAAATTGAAGAATGCTCATCAAACACTTATTTGGAACATCCCACAAGGGGAACAGGCTAATTGGGAACAGGTGGGTGCCATGATTGGGTATAAAAGCAGCTTCCATGAAATGCTCAGTCATTCACAAACAAGAATGGGGCGAGGGTCACCACTTTGTGAACGAACGCGTGAGCAAATTGTCAAACAGTTTAAAAACAACATTTCTCAACGAACTGTTGCAAGGAATTTAGGGATTTCACTATCTACGGTTTGAATATCGTCAAAAGGTTCAGAGAATCTGGAGAAATCGCTGAACGTAAGCAATGATATTACGGACCTTCAATCCCTCAGGCGGTACCGCATCAAAAAGCGACATCAGTGTGTAAAGGATATCACCACATTCGCTCAGGAACCCTTCAGAAAACCACTGTCAGTAACTACAGTTAGTCGCTACATCTGTAAGTGCAAGTTAAAACTCTACTATGCAAAACGAAAGCCATTTATCAACAACACCCAGAAACGCCGCCGACTTTGCTGGGCCCGAGCTCATCTAAGATGGACTGATGCAAAGTTGAAAAGTGTTCTGAGGTCTGACCAGTCCACATTTGAAATAGTTTTTGGAAACTGTGGATGTTGTGTCCTCTGGACCAAAGAGGAAATGAAAAATCTGGATTGTTATAGGCACAAAGTAAAAAAGCCAGCATTTGTGGTGGCGTGGGGTTGTATTAGTGCCCAAGGCATTGGTAACTTACACATCTGTTAAGGCACAGTACCCAAAACATGCTCTTCCCCATTAAGGCTTTGAGAAAATGCTTTTTTTAATGTAACTCTATCCTTTCAGTTTACCACCCAGATTGTAATAGAGGAGATGCAGGATGAAAGCTTCTTGGAGGAATATATCTATATGAGGCAGACGCGGCAATGTTGCTTTGCTGAGAGTGAGTAAGAGAGTGAATAAGAGGAAGGGGTTGCACGTGGGAGTATACCACTGCAAATATGGTAGGAAGACAACACATTGCAGCTGCAGCCCAGTTTTATTGAGCAGAAGAGCCAATGAACAAGCAAGCATGTCTGGTCCAGACACCCACACTGCTTGGTTCTGGTGTCCTAGGAGATAAACAAAACATTGTTTCGTCCCTATCTGTTGGATCCCTGATACACTATAAGCATTATGTAGTTCCGTGCAAATCCTTTAATGCCTCGGGTGAAATCTCTTACCCTCATGATATTATATAAGGTTCTTTAAAAAAAAAAAAAAAAAAAAAAGGGCTGGCAACTACTGCGCGTAATCCCATGAATGTTAAACCTCTGTTGTCAATGAAGCTGTTTGTAATTTACCAATGACATAAAGCCCAACGTATAATCATGGAAATGCTTGCAGAGGTAATTTTAGGGTGGGCATTGCACAGTGTACATTATTGTTGTTATCATTAGTTATAGTTATTGCAACACATACACCTGAGTGTGTCACTCAAGTGGGAGTTTGCGGAGGCATTGCATTTACTTCAATAGCCAGTAATATATACATGGAGCTTCTTTCATGCGTATATTCATCAACCCAAAACAACAATCATTCAACTGATTATTCTCCGCAGCCAGTGTTTGAAATTATGCATGAATGGTTTACAGATGCATACTGTATTCCTTCTCTCAATTTGAATATCCTTGTATTTACACCTGTTCCTTGCTGCTTTTTGGAACATGTTGCCATGGCAGCAACGTGGGGGGGTGGATTCGGGGGTTTCTATGGACATTATTACTTCCAAAATGAACTTGCTGTTATGCAGTGGTATTGTATCGTATGCTGGACCAACTAAAAACAAGCCAATAACAAAATGCAGTAACCTAATTCAGTGGGCGGTACTTATGTGTTGCATATTTGTTTTTACTGGAGCTAGGAGGTTATATGGGTAGAAAATAAGAAGGTAACCAAAAAGGACATAGGTGAGAAAAATGACAAAGTACAAAACCCAAAACCAGTGAAGTTGGCACGTTGTGTAAATCGCAAATAAAAACAGAATACAATGGGTGCCATGATTGGGTATAAAAGCAGCTTCCATGAAATGCTCTGTCATTCACAAACAAGGATGGGGCGAGGGTCACCACTTTGTGAACAAATGCGTGAGCAAATTGTCCGACAGTTTAAGAACAACAGTTTTCAACGAGCTATTGCAAGGAATTTCGAGATTTCACCATATACGGTCCGTAATATCATAAAAAGGTTCAGAGAATCTGGAGATTCACGACCTTCGATCCCTAAGGCGGTACTGCATCAAAAAGCCACATCAGTGTGTAAATGATATCACCACATGGGCTCAGGAACACTTCAGAAAACCACTGTCAGTAACTACAGTTGGTCGCTACATCTGTAAGTGCGAGTTAAAACTCTACTATGCAAATCGAAAGCCATTTATCAACAACACCCAGAAACGCCGCTGACTTCGCTGGGCCTGAGATGGACTGATGCAAAGTGGAAAACTGTTCTGTGGTCTGACGAGTCCACATTTCAATATTGTTTTTGGAAACTGTGGACGTAGTGTCCTAAGGAACAAAGAGGAAAAGAACCATCCGGATTGTTATAGGCGCAAAGTTGGAAAGCCAGCATCTGTGATGGTATGGGGGTGTATTAGTGCCCAAGGCATGGGTAAGTTACACATCTGTGAAGGCACCATTAATGATGAAAGGTACATACAGGTTTTCAGGCAACATATGTTGCCATCCAAGCAACATCTTTTTCATGGACGCCCCTGCTTATTTCAGCAAGACAATGCCAAGCCACATTCTGCACGTGTTACAACAGCGTGCCTTCGTAGTAAAAGGGTATGGGTAGTAGACTGGCCTGCCTGTAGTCCAGACCTGTCTCCCATTGAAAATGTGTGGCGCATTATGAAGCCTAAAATTGTGTCAATTGTGACAACGGAGCCCCAAGACTGTTGAACAACTTAAGATGTACATCAAGCAAGAATGGGAAAGAATTCCACCTGAAAAGCTTCACAAATTGGTCTCCTCAGTTCCCAAACGTTTACTGAGTGTTGTTAAAAGGAAAGGCCATGTAATGCAGTGGTAAAAATGCCCCCGTGCCAACTTTTTGCAATGTGTTGCTGCCATTAAATTCTTCGTTAATGATTATTTGCAAAAACAAATTATGTTTCTCAGATCGAACATTAAATAGCTTGTCTTTGCAGTCTATGCAATTGAAAATAAGTTGAAAAGGATTTGCAAATCATTGTATTCTGTTTTTATTTACGATTTACATAATGTGCCAACTTCACTGGTTTTGGGTTTTGTACTAAGGATGCGCGTGTATTCAAACACATGCACGCTTGATAGCGCACGCAGAGCTAATCTACTAATCTCGTGCACTGAGGATTGCGTCTCTTCAATGAGCAAAATAGCAAGTGCAATCCATTTTGTGTGTCTGTCTTCATAAATGCAGATTATATGGTGATTTTCAGGATGCCCACAATACTGGGAGGAGGGGATGCAAATACAATCATTCAGCGCTCGCAATGTGATTTATCAAGGCTGAAACTTTTTTTGTGTTTATATTTAGCACATTCGGAGGGTGCGTGCAAACTGGCAGTTATGCACAAATAGCGTGAAAATAAATGGAGAGAAAGGAGATGACTTTGCTGAAATGACAGATAGAGAGTGAATACTCTGTGTGCGTGGCAACATATTTCAGCTGTCAGGAATAAAAATATTGGATATATAATGTACTCAGCAGTGCCAATATTGCTGCTCAAATATTACCTTTCTTTAATTTTAATTATGTTTATAAACTCAGGAAATACATCACGGGACACATGAGGACTTTAAATATGACTACTGTATGATGCCCAAACTTGTGGTATCACCCAAAACTAATGTAAAGTATCCATACAAAAGAAGAATAAGTGCTTATTACATTTTAACCAAACTGTAGATAAAACATGTTAAAACAGAAAATTATCAGATATTAACAGCGAATCAACAAATATATTAATAATCCATCCATGTTCCACCACATGTCCCTCATATTTTTGACAAAATAATAGAGCAATAAATGACACAATATGTAACTGCACACGTCAGCAGACAAATTCGGAGTCTTTGTAACCTGTTTGCGTACCTACTCAAGGGAAGTTTTCTAGCATGTTGACTATTTTATTTATTGCCAATATTGTTCTTCGATTGCAAAAATAAACATGTGTTTGTTTAATCATAAGATTGTTTTGGTAAAATAAAGCCAATAATGCCAATTTTGTGGTCCCATTTATTTAGAAAAGTATCAAAAAGTATTTAATATATTTTGGTACTAGTACAGGTACCAAAATATTGGTATCGATACAAGCCTAGATCGCATCCACCAGCCTGCGGCCAGAACTTGTTCTGTGGTCAGCCTGGCTCAGGCTTGTCTACATCATCAAGCTCACAGTGCCCTAAGAGAGTGCAGTGCTTGAGCAAGTTGAGGTCTGCTGAGTTTGCAGCCGAGGTGTAACGACTAGGCTGGGAAGCAAAGGTACGCCCAGTGGAAGTAGGCTGCAGAGGGTTTGTAGCCACCTCAACATCCAGGCTACTCAGGGAGCTGGGAGTGCCATGAAGCTTCACCGGCAGGCAGACAAAGACCTCTCCAAGGCTGCTGAAAAGGGGAGTCATCGCCAATGTTTTTTTGTAGTCTGCACACGCTATTTAGCACTTACCATATTTTTCGGACTATAAGGCGCACTTAAAATCTTTTCATTTTCTCAAAACTCGACAGTGCGCCTTATAACCCTAACGTACAGAAAAATTGTGGTTGTGCTTACTGACCTCGAAGAAATTTTATTTGGTACATGGTGTAATGATAAGTGTTACCAGTAGATGGCAGTCATACATAAGAGATATGTGTAGACTGCAATATGATGGCAGTAAACAACACCAAAACTTTCAAATGTTCCATTGAGAATATAGAACATTACACATGGCGCTCAAAAATCTGTCAAAATGTTTTAGTACGACTTTGGTAAGCTATGAAGCCGCACCACTTGATGCATTGTCGGCGCATTAAACATACAAGTTTTACTATGGTGCGTGTATAAGGACCGCAAAATGGCACCAATTAGCAGACTAATTACCTGGCGTTTTGTTTCGCAATGATATGCAAAACCAACTTTTCTTACCTTCTGGTACCTGCTAATGTGTATTTAGGATCTGCAAAAGTCCTGAAAATGCGTGCGCGTCCGCCATTGCAGTCCGTGCATTGTAGTCATAAACTTCTTCTTTTTCTCTACCTTCTTATGTGGCATTCATCTTCCGCTGTTGCCATTTCTAATATAAAGTAGCGTAAAGTTCTTATTTATATCTGTCAGTAGACTAGCTATCAAAGCGCTAAAAACTGTAGTGGGTTTACATAATTCACCCAAGGAACTTTAGTTATTAGAGGGTTCCGGTCGGACGGTTTTTCACGGGCGTTGTTGGTGCATTATTGAGCCACGGATGAGAAGATGCTGCTCCGTTATTGATTTAAGTAAAGTCTGAATGTCATTAAAACAGCTAGCTCCATCTTTTGACACTTCTTCCACTCCTGTCCTTGCACGCTACACCGCTACTACAAAGATGACTGGGAGAAGACGCTGTCGAAGTGGGCCACATAAATAAGTCTGCCAACGTGCCTTATAATCCGGTGCACCTTTTGTACGAAAAATGACCTGAATAGACCCGCTCATCGGCAGTGCGCCTTTTAATCCGGTGCGCCCTATGGTCCGAAGAATACAGTATTTGGATTTTAGTCGATCAGGATTGCACAAAATTCTTAAATACAATCAATGAAATTAATTTAATCAAATTAATTAATTAAAAATGATTCAACTCTGATATTACCTATATACAGTATATTACTTATGCAGCCTGTGTGCACCCATAATAGTGAGCAGAGGAACTAAGTGACTCATATGTGAGGCTGGGATAGAATGTGTGATTTTCTTGCTTCTGTCTCCCAATCTGCTCTTCTCTGATAACAACAGTTAATCCATCCCTCCTCTGATCTGGTAGCCAACTACGAAGAACAATACATGGCAGGGATTGCTTGTCATGTTTGCCTGTTGCCTGCTGTTTGTTCGTAGTTCATGAATCACCAAAGGAAGAGGTGGTTTGCAATGCTTTCTCTCAGTCACTTTGAATGAGAACTTATTTTAAACTACTGTTTCCCAACCTTTCTTGAGCCAAGTCACACATTTTATTACGCAGGAGCTATAGTAAATCTGCTCTTTGTGCACCTTCAAGTTTGCATGTGAAATACACGCAAACTTTTAGTAGATCAGGCCCCAAGTTGTTATGATGCCTCCTTAAACGATCACTTTCATGTCTTTGCTAGATATGGAGACTTGCTTTTTTATGAATGCCCCCGACACTAATTTGAAAAAAATGGATACGTCACTGTGCCTTACCTTTTCTTGCTGGTTGTGGCAACCTTGTCCACCATTTGTATGCAACGGCAAAGTGTCCAGCCCTGTCAGTCCGCAGATTTTTTTTGATGGATGTTTTAATATATGAATCACTTCTTGGTCTAGTTCCCCCTTATTTATGTTATTTTATGTGTAGAGACTCTAGCCGCCGCAGTTCAAGGTCACAGGAATCCTTGGCGTAAAAAAGCCTTCAGATATGCTGCTCCATGAGTTGCAAGAGCATCTGAGGCTAGCTGAACTCATCACTTTTTGAGGGAATTTCAATCCATTTTAAAGGATCAGAAAAGTAGTTCTATTGGGCACTGTACTTGTTTTTAATTTATTTTACTGATTTTTTTTTGTTTACCTATTTAGACTCAGAAATACTTTATTAATCCCCGAAGGGAAATTAAGATTTTCAGCACAATCCCATTCAAGAGCAGACAAACCTTACAGGGAGACAGAACAGGATCGCTGACGGGTCTGCCAAATTCCGCCTCCCCTTACAAAAAAGGTGAGAGAAAGGTTGTGGAGGTCTTGCTTCTCCGGGTTCTCTGGACCACCAATGCACATGACGGCCGTGTTCATCTTTGCGAACAATTATTTATTTTGCAATAATCTGTGCTTTTCAGCCATGTTAGAGTTTATCTCGCTCGTTCTCCACCATCAACAACCTCCTCTCCTTCCCGACTGCTGCCTTTAACAGAACGACAGGTGATCAGACGAACACTCACAGCTGTGTCATCTACGCAACTGTCACTAATCTCGAAGCCGATCCTGACACACCTTCGCTGCAGGTTCGCGGGCCACGCCCCCACACACAGGTAAACGCTGGGGAAGGGGGGGTGAGAGAAAAAGTTTAAGCCTGTGCCCCTGGAGAGGGGGTACAGACTGAGGCCAAGGGGAAAAAACCTCATAGCCATAGCACACATAAACATGTGTGTAAGAGGGAAACATCAAAGGACATTAAAGACATTAAAAGAGCAGAGCTGATGCAACCAGCCACTTCTACACACAGCCACAAAAGTAAAACAACAACAACAACAACAACAAAAATACATATACACTTTGGTGGCCTCTGCGGTGTTCAACGCCATCGTCTGCTGGGGTGGGGGAAGCATGGCCAGAGACAGGAGCAGACCCAACAAAGCAACCGAGAAAGCCGACTCCACCATTGGTCGCCCACCAACTCTCAGCCAGTGTCCAGTTGGCATGGATGAGCGAGGATGCGTCCAAGGAGACCGAAGTGTCCGATACCTACTCATTCAGCCACATGAAGCTTGTCTGTCCCAGCGCTCAGCGCTAGCTCCGCAGTCCTGTCTCTTCATCCGCATTTCCTCCAGTCTCTCCAAACTGACTTTGGTGTGGCATTGCGTGTTTTGATGTTTACGTTGTAAGTAATTAGTGATTTTAACTGTGACTGCTCCTGTTTATTTGTAGTTATGTATTCATGAAACCTGTTTTTGCTGCCCTCTTGGCCAGGTGACTCTTGCAAAAGAGATTTTAATCTCAATGAGTTTTTACCTGGTTAAATCAAATAAAACGGATTAATGAATAGATTAAATCAGGAAGGAGGTAGCCAGCGGCCTGGAGAACATCCGCAGAAACCTGCTTCCTGGCAAGTTGAAGCTCAGGTGCATGCAGCCTCGACTACTCCCAGAACTCACAACGCCTCAAACCATACAGTATATGAAGCCCCACTTACAAAGGTGTAAAAGCTGGAGAGACTATTGCAGACCTGGGCAAATTACTGTTAGATTTTCAATGGAACATATAAAATGTTGGTATTGTTTACTTGAGTCATATTGCCATCATAGTGCAGTCTACACGTATCTCTTATGTTTGACTGCCATCTACTGGTCACACTTATCATTACACCATGTACCAAATAAAATTGCTTCGAGGTCGGCAAGCAAAGCAAGAATTATTTTGTTATTAGGCACACCGGGTTATAAGGCGAACTGTCGAGTTTTGAGAAAAAAAAGTATTTTAAGTGCGCCTTATAGTCTGGAAAATACGGTAATACAACTGAAAGTGACGCAGTATGTTACAGCATATACAGCAACTAAACTAGGAGCTTTTTGAAATGCTTATATTATCATTTACTTACCAAATTACATATTGTTATATATATATTGTTAGCTGCAATATATATCACAATATAGATTTTAGGCCCTATCGTCTACCCTATTTTGACTCTTTGGCATTGTTTAAAGCAAGTATTCAACATTGTAAGAACATTTTTAAGTCAGAAAATAAGAAATGCATTATAAGTCCCCTTGAAGTCTGCACTTACTGCCAAGTATAATTGAAGACGTGGTGGATCAACAATCAGTTTCCACACAATTGTCAGTTTTCTTCAAATCCTATGGGGAACACCCACACTCGCTCAAATGTTCATGGTGACATTATAGCAGAAGGGTTGTTGGGTAACTTCCTCTTAAAAACTTTTAGCCAGGCTGCACATTGAGGAAGTTTTTCTGTTTTTTTTATCACTTCTTTGTCACAGAAAGAACTCTCAGTGTTCAAATGTCAACTCAGGCCTGCTACTCATTTCTGGCCACACTAAAATACAGTCTTCGAAGAAATTCATAACAGGGCAGAATGAAGCACTCTCAGATAATGAAACTAAGAAAAATCACACAGAACGTTTCAGATGTTTACAGACTGGTCGCTCTCATCAGAATTTATTAACAGAAATTAGAAATCCACAATTCACTTCATTTCCCATATATTTTGTCACTTTTAGTCAATGTAAATGTCTTTTACTTTATCTTCACCTCTATTTTCATCAAAACACTCAATAAACTATCATTAAACCGTTACTGTATCACTGGAGTTATAATTACCATAACAATACTGTATGCCTTTGCCATATATTTTCACATATTCACATCATCACTCCAAAACATACAATATAGTGCCCAATTAGACATTATTTCACTGTCTTGTTTTTCTCAGGAATATTCACCTTTAACTTAATGCACTTTTTAGCAACATTCATTTAAATACTTTACTTTTCTTCATATTCTTCTTCTTATAATAGCAGCTTTAAGTTACTGTACTTGAAATGTTCATTGACCATTCCTGAGAGCTTAACTTATATAACCATGTCTATACACAACAAAATAGCATGTAAAACCTATTTCAGAACACACACATTATACAAATATACATTATAAAATCAATAAGAAAACGGGAGCTCTAACTTGGGAGTCTGAATTAAGATCAGAGGTTCCTATACAAACATTGCGCACTCACGTCGCCATTTTGTATTGATTACTGCAGCTGTGCACTGGATTCATTCACAAATACAAACTACAACTCACAAACACTTCAGAGTTAGGCTCCACCATCAGAATGTGTACTTAAACTTATAAAGATCACATGGATATTATTCAGTGAGTTGATTCACCAAAACTAGCCTGTTATACAGGAGGAAAAATCACACAGAACGTTTCAGATGTTTACAGACTGGTCGCTCTCATCAGAATGACGAGAAGCTTCCGGTCTGCAGGTGATCGGATTCAATTGGGAAGAAACGCCCTACTGCCCCCTACTGACCAATGCGAATAGTAATAAATGTGGAATGACAGCTCCAAAAACGAATTCAAACCATAAAATAAAATAAATAAATCAACACAAAAATGTGACAAATTATGGGTGGGTCACATATATATATATATATATATATATATATATATATATATATATATATATATATATATATATATATATATATATATATATATATATATATATATATATATATATATATATATATATATATATATATATATGTGTATACTTTGCCAATTTAATGTCACAACACGGAATCAAAATCTTTTTTCCAAGTTTCCATGCAGCCATTTCTCACTTGTTCTTTGCAGTCCCCACCAAGGAATGTGAAATTACATTCAAGGTTTCATACTTTCTGAATATCCTTAACTTTTTCTTCACTCAGCTGATTTGACTTGCATGCAGACAATGATGTTGTTCCTTAGGCGTGTGTTTCTAACAATGGCGCAGTGTGAGACTGTTTCCTTTTTCAAAGGAACCTCGAAAGGGGAGGGAAAAAAAAGTTTTCTCTTCCACACAGGCGGTTGCTTCCTGAATATTCAGCTGGGAGGAATTCCCTCGTGTGCCTGTTACCCACTCTACAACTGAACACACGCGCACGCGCGCACACACACACACAGAAACACAAACTAAAGATGGCCACATTTTTTCTAAAGTGCTGAGAGTTCATATGAAATAATTTTGCAGGTCAGTCCAGGTACTTTGTCATATTGCTGATTGTTTGTGGACAGGTGGTTTAGTGCAGGGGTGTGGAACTTGTTTTCATTGAGGGCCACATTGCAGTTATGGCTCCTCTCAGAGGGCCGCCTGTAAGAGTGAGTAATATATGAATCTGCCCATGCATTTGATTATTATACAGAAGGTAAGAAATTATTATGGCCCCATTCCTGGGTGGATCTTGCTTGAGAAGAAGTGAAGGGGATGATCTATGGAAGTATTATTCTAGCAAAATTATTTGCAAACATGTACGTCAATCTGTGTACCAGTACCAAAATGTTTTTTGATACTTTCCGATATACGTGTCTGTTACTACATTATATATAAACTTGCAGTGTGTATATAAAACATATATGGAGGGTTTTAAAGTTGTTTTAAAGGGCTTTGAAGGCAACAATGGTTTCATTAGCCACATCTTCCAAGCGTTTTTTATCATCTTTAAAAAAGAAAAGAAAATACATGTGTGTTCTTGTCCCTCATAATGATTGTGAACTATAGGAACATTTCCAAAAAGATTGCAGTTCCCCTTTAAATCCTTTGTTTTTTGGCTCTTAAAGCTCTGTTGTGTTCAGGGACTTATTTACTTAGTTTGTAAACAATATCAGAAACAGCAAAAGGTTTTGTGAACATAAAAAAATATCGATCTAACCATTGTAGCATCGACCATGTACTGATATTATAATTGCTATTGTTGCTGTTGATCGATCTGCCCACCACCGTTTACATCCAAGAGCTCTAGCCTAGTGGTTAGCATTGCTTAATGTGTCCTCCTACAATATGTGGTGTAGCATGTTTAGCTATTTATTGTCCTCCAGTGATAATAAAACTTGTAAGAAACATTTATTTGCCGCTATGAAGACGAGGATTGCTGACTTAGAAATGGCTTTGCATTGTGGAAGCTGCTGGACAGTTTTTAAATAGATATTGGATTGTTGTCGTTTCATTTATACTACAAATTGATTGTCAATCTGTGGGAAAACTATTTTTTTATGCTCTATCCATGAAAATATTCAATTTGAAATGAATAATTCCTAGTTTGCAGAAATTGATTTCCCACAGTCAGGCCCGGAACCAATTAAAAGCAATAAGCGAGGTATTACTCTATTTCACATTGTTTTCTGCATGGAAAACTACAATAATTTTTTATGAATGCTGTTTTGTGTTCTTTGAGTGTCTAGAACAGTTTATTGGATTTATATTATGTGTTACAGAAAAAATGTATTTGGTTTTTGTACAATTTTTGTCTGACCTTTTGGAAAGGATTACTAACAAAAACTAAGGTACCACTCAAGACTAAACCATTAAACATTCAGGGTGTTCTAATTAACTTAAAACACAGCTGGCTATACACACTTCACTATGTAAGAGACCCATGGGGCCGCATTGGGTTAAAAAAATGATATATATATATATATATATATATATATATATATATATATATATATATATATATATATATATATATATATATATATATATATATATAAAGCAAATAGAACTAGATGTTTCAATCCCTTTGGTAAGTAGGAACAATCTTGACGGTAGCAGTCGGTGTGGAGTGGTGAAAGGGAGGGTAAGTATGTCATTGGGGTCTTCGGGTGGGCACCCTGCTTCATCGACGTTTCATTGATTGAAGCCCACGACATCTCCAGAGGGCTCAACGATGTACCTAGCGTCCCAGGTACACCCCCCTCCATGCCATACCCTCCATATCCTGTTGGACTCTGCATGGCAGGGTCGTCCTTTTCCCTGAGTCAGGCCTAAGCCTGACCGCATACCATTGTCTCTCATTTTACTGCCCAATTGGGGTCCTTGCGCTTAATCCAGAGCCAGTTGCTGGCTTTCTCGGCAGCTCTTGACATGGACTTGGTAGTCTGTTGGAGGGAGCGTCCTTTCACCCCCATTTTTCTCAACAGACTGATGGTAGATGTGGCAATAAATCCCCTGCATCCCACCTCTACTGGGAAAATGCTGGTCTTCCAGACGTTCTGGGATGCTTCAGCTGCCAGGTCAGAATATTTGGTTTTTTTTCCTCTCGTAAGCCTCTTCAACCCCTTCTTCCCATGGTACTGTCAGCTCCACGACATAAGCCAGTTTTGCTGTTGGAGACCACAGGACCATGTCTGGCCGGAGTGTTGTAGCCATTATTTCTGGGGGAAACACAAGCTTTTTATCAAGGTCCACTTCCAATTTCCAATCTCGAGCCGACTGCAGGATGCTTGCATTATTTGGTGTTGTTTGAGACTCTTGATGTTGGCCAGCTGGTACAAATTGTGTGAAGTGGACCTTTCCTGCTGGTGTTTGTTGTTGCAGTGTTGATGCAAGCTCTCTGAGTACTTGGTTATGTCGCCAAGTATAGCGTCCTTGGGTGAGACTTATAGTACACCCTGATAGGATATGCCTTAGAGATGCAGGTACTTGACACAGAGAACAGGCGGGATCTTCTCCGTACCAGGTTTTCAGATTTATGGGGGACGGTAGCAGGTTGTACGTGGCTCTGATGATAAAACTCAGCCGTGCTCCCTCCATCTGCCAGATGTCATACCAGTTGAGCTTTTTCTTCTCCAGGCTTTCCCAGTTGGTCCATCTCCCCTGCTTGGCCATTGAGACGGCTTTAGCATGTCGCTCTCCCTCCTCCTGTCTCCTGACTTCCTCTACTACTAGCCATCTCTTCTGCTCTGATGTTGCTTTGTGCCATAGGGGAGGTTTTGGGATGAGTCCGAGCCCTGCTCTCCCATGCTGTACTTTCCCAACCACATCTCTGAATTGAAGAGCAGACTTTGCACTCTGAACAGCTTCTGATGGAATCCACTTCCTTCCCGCTGTTACTCGGGGGGCCGCTGTTCGAATGACTGCATCCTCAGTTTCAGTTAGCGTCATGATATATATATACACACACATACATATATATATATGTATATATATATATATATACACACATATATATATATATATATATATATATATATATATATATATATATATATACGCATATATATATATATATATATATATACACACATATATATACACATATACATATACACATATATATATACACATATATATATATATATATATATATACACTACCGTTCAAAAGTTTGGGGTCACATTGAAATGTCCTTATTTTTGAAGGAAAAGCACTGTACTTTTCAATGAAGATAACTTTAAACTAGTCTTAACTTTAAAGAAATACACTCTGTACATTGCTAATGTGGTAAATGACTATTCTAGCTGCAAATGTCTAGTTTTTGGTCCAATATCTACATAGGTGTATAGAGACCCATTTCCAGCAACTATCCCTCCAGTGTTCTAATGGTACAATGTGTTTGCTCATTGGCTCAGAAGGCTAATTGATGATTAGAAAACCCTTGTGCAATCATGTTCACACATCTGAAAACAGTTTAGCTCAATACAGAAGCTACAAAACTGACCTTCCTTTGAGCAGATTGAGTTTCTGGAGCATCACATTTGTGGGGTCAATTAAACGCTCAAAATGGCCAGAAAAAGGAGAACTTTCATCTGAAACTCGACAGTCTATTCTTGATCTTAGAAATGAAGGCTATTCCACAAAATTGTTTGGGTGACCCCAAACTTTTGAACGGTAGTGTACATATACACATATATATATATATATATATATATATATATATATATATACACCGTATATATATATATATTTATATGTATATGTATATGTATATATATATATATATATATATATATGTATATATATATATATATATATATATATATATATATATATATATATATATATATATATATATATATATATATATATATATATATATATATATATATTGTCTTTATATTCCAGCGAGTTAATCCGTTTTGTCATTTAACATCAATTAACATTGATGTTCATCAACATTTAACATTGTCACGTTATCGATGTGAAAATCAATTTTTAGACAATATGATTTGCCTGAGCGGCTAGGAGACACCAAGAGTAACAAGCGGTATAAAATGGATTAGAAAGGAAAGATAAAACAATGATTTTTTTTTTAAAAACCCAAAAAACATTTCAACTTTTAACTTGGGAATTCCCGTGGGCCGGATTTTGGATGCTGGGGGGCCGGATCCGGCCCGCGGGCCATAGTTTGGGGACCCCTGCTTTACATGATGAAAAATATTTGTCATGCATGTTATTATTATTCTAAAAGCATGTGTTGTACAAAAATATGAAAAAACCCTCACACACTAAACCACAGGTGTGAAACTCTGTATATCATCCGAGTGTGTGTATTTGGATCCGTGTATGTGTGTTTTAGATCTGCATACGTGTGTTTTGAGTTGTCAGTCTGTCCCTAATCAGAAAGAACCCTCGATAGGCTGTCTACTTGCATGTGACTTTTGGGACACTTCTGCCGTGTAAGATTTGAGTGCACGCATCCAGATTCGTGAGCGTGTTATACAACGTATGCACGTGCATTCAGAAGTGCATGCGTGTAATACAATCTGCGCGTGCGTATCTACAAAACCCAAAACCAGTGAAGTCGGCACGTTGTGTAAATCGTAAATAAAAACTGAATACAATGATTTACAAAGACAAGATACTTAACGTTCAAACTGGTAAACTTTGTTATTTTTTGCAAATATTAGCTCATTTGGAATTGGATGTCTGCAACATGTTTCAAAAAAGCTGGCACAAGTGGCAAAAAAGACTGAGAAAGTTGAGGAATGCTCATCAAACACTTATTTGGAACATCCCACAGGTGAACAGTCTAAATGGGAACCGGTGGGTGCCATCCACCCATTTGTTTACAAAGCCGGCGGCGTTTCTGGGTGTTGTTGATAAACGGCTTTCACTTTGCATAGTAGAGTTTTAACTTGCCCTTACAGATGTAGCGACAAACTGTAGTTACTGACAGTGGTTTTCTATAGCTGACATCCACTGTAATGATTCCAAGTACAAGAGCGTATCTAGTCGATATTACTATGATTACATCAATATTTTTTATCGTCACAAAATCTATTTTCCATTTAAAAATGTTTTTATTATGTTTATAAACTCAGGAAATACGATTATGACTTTCAATATGACCAATGTATGATCCTGTAACTACTTGGTATTGGATCGATACCCAAATTTGTGGCCTTATCCAAAACTAATATACGATATCAAACAGCAGAATAATAAGTGTTTATTACATTTTAACAGAAGTGTAGATAGAACATGTTAAGAGAAAGTAAGCAGATATTAACAGTAAATGACCAAGTAGATGAATAATCAATTTTCTACAGCTCGTCCCTTATAATTTTGACAAAATAATAGAATGAGAAATGAAACATTATGTTACTGCATACGTGAGCAGCCAAATTAGGAGCTTTTGTTTGCTTATTTATTACTAAAAGACAAGTTGTCCAGTATGTTCATTATTTTATTTAAGACCAAAATTGTTCTTCAATTGCAATAAGAAACATTTGTTTAATGTACCGTAAGACTTTTTTGTTAAAATAAAGCCAAAAGTGCCCTTTTTTGTGTTCCCTATATTTAATATGTAAAATATTTACCGTATTTTGGTCATTTTAATCATTGCCGGAAGTAGTTCTTCGGCGCATTTATTTCTGTTTCCATAGCAGCGCACTTCCGACTTCAGGCAACAACGTGTGTCCGACTTCCGTAAACAAGGCGTGTGTGTGTTCTAATCATGGCAGACATGGTAACAAACAATAAAGACGACTATTTTTGAACAAAGGAAGATTCACAACCTTATCTTTTTGAAGCTGAATATACAGAGGATGAACTACTGCTTCTAGAAGCAAGCACAAAGAAGAGGGTGAAACGTTGGAGCAGACGGAAGCCCAGAGAGTGAGGTGAAAATTTAAAGCCATGCTATTTTGAAATAAATGGCGTGCTTACCCAAAAACATCGGAAAAAAGATCCTTGACCAGCTGGACCAAACAGACAACTGTCCATCGAGTGAGTCACACTTTATATTGATAATGATACACACAGCACATCATGTGTGGTATTACAAATACATACGCTGTCTTGCTAAATGTGTACAAAACAAAACATGAAATGTGGGCTAATACTTTACAGATACTGTAATATGATTGTTCATGTTTTTCAGTCAGTACAGATTGGTGTCTTATCGCATTGTGTTGTGTATTACAAACTCAAACGCGTTTCGTGTTGACGGTTTTTGATAACATTTTTAAAGTGATTTAGGGTTAGGATTGATTGCTCCTATTAGCTGCATTGCTAGCCATTAAGAACGAGATGATTTTTACGTTAGAATGCAAAAAAAATTAAAAACTTTTGTATCACAACTTGTCTCTCATAATGATTTTGAATGATTAAAAAATTCCAAAAAAGTGCAGTTCCCCTCTAAATTGAGCCAATAGTAGTACATAATTTAAATATTTTAAATTGATATTGTTACACCACCATCCTGTGTTTTAATTGTGTTCATAAATATAATCATTAAATCATCTTGAACATTTGAAATGTCAGTATCAGCATTGGTATGACCAATACTGCCGCTAAAACTATTTGGTATTGTATCGATACCCAAATGTGTAGTATCGCCCAAAATGTATGTAAAGTATCCAAACAACAGAAGAATACATGCTTATTATGGTTAACATAGCAGGTTCTGTAGCTAGAACCATGTTACAACAAATAGTAAACAGATATTAATAGTAATTTAACAAGTAGATTATAAAAGTTTTGAGTAAATAATACAAGCAGAAATTATGCAATATGTTACCACATACATCATCTGCCAAATTAGAAGCCTTTGTAACCTGTTTTGAAATGGTTCTATTATCATTCATATATCAAATAATATATGATATGTATTATCGCAGTAGGCTGCAATATGTATCACAATATAGATTTTATGTAAGTTTTTTTGAGTATCAGGAAAAACTATTCTTTAATTATTTGTGGCTATACACCAAAATGAGATACAGATAAATGATTTTAGAAAATAATGTAATTGCAATTTTTTCTGTAAAAGGGCCGTTTTATGATTTTATTTCTACATTTAAAACACTTCATTGTGGTGTACATAACATGTAATGGTGGCGCTTTGGTCAAAATTTTGTATAGATTATGTTTTACAGATCATCTTCAAGCCGCTTTCTGACCAAGATCTGCCGTTTTGTGGGCGGTCTTATTTACGTGCCTCCACTTCGACTGCGTCTTCTGCCCATCAGCCATGTTGTAGTTTTCTAACCGACAGATATAAGTTAGAACCATACACTGCTTTTTATTTGAAATGGCAACGTGCATGTGCATGTATGAGCTAGTCTGCCCCACAACAAGGGAATAGAAAAAAAGAAGGAGCTTATTGAATACAGCGTCTAGCTACAATGGCGGACTCGCGCAATGCTCTTTGGGTAAAACTTAACCATATATGGAAATATCTGCTGACGTCACACTTGGGGAAAACGTCACAAATTGGGCAAATACCAAACGGCTCGTTTGGAGGAAATATGAAGGAAGGCAAGATTGTTTTATAAATATCTCCACCTTGTCTCTATGGTTCGATTTTAAATTTCCAGGACTTATGCAGATCCCAAATACACAAAAATACGTACCAATAGGTAACAAAACGTTTTTTTCCATAATAGGCCCCTTTTAACTCTTGCCTCTACATGAAGATACTTATCGGTCATATTTATTTAAGCTGCTAGAGTCAATTTATCAAGGTTTCACCACATGCTGTTGTTTCCCGCTGCTCTGTGTGCCATTCCATCTCATGTCTCTTCCCACCAGCCTCTTGCACAGTCGCTGGTGGGGGGTCGTTTTCACATGGCTGACCTCGCCCCACCCTCAACCCACCACCCCACCCTGGCCGGGGCCTCTCTTTTCGCTCTGTTCAGTTGACCAGCAGCAGCAGATGTTATTCAGATAGTCAGACTGCTGGCTTAGAGGAGGATAGGACAAGGACACCAATTTTTTTTTTTGGGACAAACCATTTTAGTAGTAAATTCGAAGTAGGCAAGGCATGTTTATTTATAGAGCACGGTTCGTTCACAAGGCCAGTGAGAGTGCTTAACAGAAAAATACAAGAAGGCAAAAATCTAAACATAAAATAATCATTCAAAATAAAGTCAGAAAATAAAAGTAATATAAAAAACAATCGGGCAGTGGGGTTAGTGCGTCTGCCTCACAATACGAAGGTCATGGGTTCGATCCTGCGCTCGGGATCTTTCTGTGTGGAGTTTGCATTTTCTCCCCGTGACTGCGTGGGTTCCCTCCGGGTACTCCGGCTACAAAGACATGCACCTGGGTATAGGTTGATTGGCAACACTAAACTGGCCCTATTGTGTGAATGTGAGTGTGAATGTTGTCTGTCTGTGTTGGCCCTGTGATGAGGTGTTGACTTGTCCAAGGTGTACCCCGCCTTCCACCCGAATGCAGCTGAGATAGGCTCCAGCACCCCCCCGACCCCAAACGGGACAAGCGGTTGAAAATGAATGGATGGATGGATAAAAACAATCACACTTCATCTTAAACTCATTTAAATAGCGTACATTAAATACTTTCAGTTGTCATATACACAATTAAAAGTGTTTTCAGTCTGAATTTGAACATTGCCAACGTCTTCGGGAAGACTACTCCAGATTTTAGGGGCATACAACTGAAACCCAGTCTCACCATGTTTCATCCTGACTCTAAGCACCAGCAGAAGACCACTCCCTGAGGTTCTGATGTTCTCAGGGTCCGAGATGGTTCATATGGCTCTAACACAAGGGTGGCAAACGGGATCATGCCCGCAAACAGGTTTTATCCGGCCCACGAGATGAGTTTGTGGAGTATAAAAATGAGCTGAAGTTTTTAATTGAAAGAAACTGTTTGTTGTTTCCTACTGTTATTAATATTCTGGTTCCTACAATATATATCAATGCAGTCTGCAAGGGATACAGTCTGTGAATCACACAGGATTGTGTGTGCTGCTGGTCCACTAATAGTACTAACCTTTAACAGTTATTTTTACTCATTTTCATTAATTACAAGTTTCTATGTAACTGCTTTTGTTTTATTTTAGTTTCTTTTTTGTTGAAGAAAATGTTTTTTTTTTTTTAAACCAGACCAGGTTGTCAATGAAATTAGATTGTTTAAAGCAGGGGTCTCAGACACGCGGTCCGCGGGCCAATTGCAGCCCGCGAGACGTTATTTTGTGGCAAATTTTATATGAATGGCGCTTGACAGCATCATACTTGCCAACCCTCCCGATATTTCCGGGAGACTCCCGAATTTCAGGGCAACCATTCTCTCGAATGTCTGCCGATTTTCACCCAAACAACAATATTAAGGGTGTGCCGTGATGGCACTGCCTTTAGTGCCCTCTACAACCTGTACAAACAGCGTGCCAGCCCAGTCACATGTTGAATTTGGCTTCTGTACACACACGTAAGCGACTGCAAGACATACTTGATCAACAGCCACACAGGTCACACTGAGGGTGACCATATAAACAAGTTTAACACTGTTACAAATATGCGCCACACTGTGAACCCACACCAAACAAGAATGACAAACACATTTCGGGAGAACATCCGCACCGTAACACAACATAAACACAACAGAACAAATACCCAGAATCCCATGCAGCCCTAACTCTTCCGGGCTAGAATATACACCCCCGCTACCACCAAACCCCGAGGACGTTAAAGGCAGTGCCATCACGGCACGCCCTTAATATTGTTAAAATCGGGACAAATTCGGGAGAATGGTTGCACCGGGAGATTGTCGGGAGGGGCACTGAATTTCGGGAGTCTCCCGGAAAAATCGGAAGGGTTGGCAAGTATGTTGCTAGGGCGGCCATTCAAAGAAGGTGAATTCATTAAAAAGTGCATGTTAGATTTTTTTAAGAAATATTTTCTTGCGGCCCAGCCTCACCCACTTTCTGCATCTAGTGGCCCCCAGGTAAATTGAGTTTGAGACCCCTGGTTTAAAGGGTTCTTAAAACCAGGTCCAGTCCAGATTATGTCCAGGTAGGGCTCAGCAACACACACCTTCCTTTATGTATACTCAAATTAGGGAACACAACAACAGATTGCATATAATGCAATGTAATGCAAAGTAATTGTTTAATGAACACATAAAACGCAGTGCAACGCAGCGTCCTCACTTTGTGTAAAGGAGTCTATCATGTGCCAGATTCCGTGTGTGTGTGTTGACCTATTGAAATCATTGCAGTGCACTGGCCCTGTTACCATGGCAACGCAGGCTTCTGTCTCTCCCCTTTCATTTCCCCTCCACTCCAGAGTGAGGTCACGTGACCGCGATGACGTCAAACTAGGGAGGCAGGCGAGGGAGAGAGTTAGCCCGTCTGCGTTTTTTTTTAAGCCAACCCTCCGCTCAAACGAGGAGTCTCTGGAAGTCGGGCTCAGTTTCTCTCTTTCAGCCATTCCGTCTATCTTGTTTCCACTCCCTCTTCCCGCCTTCCTCACTCCTCCTTTTCTTCGTTTCCCATTCTCGCCTGTTGCTTCCTCTTCTCCCCCCGCACGAACTTGAGTCGACATTTAAAGTGCTCGGTGATGAACTGCTGAACACGACGCTACCAAGTGAGGTAAGATGTTTGCGTTTTAAAATGTCCGGACGCATAGCAGAACAGAAAGATTCCGATACTGAAGAAGCCAGTTTTTTTTCTTTTGTGTGTGTGTGTGAAATTCAACAGACACGTAGCTTTGCTGTCTCGCCATACTTTTTTCATAAACGCTACAGGAAGTGAGTGCGTGATGTTGGGGGCGAGTGTGACAGTGTTTTGTGCTCTGCAGCCACTAGTGATGGGCAGCTCCACATGGCTTTACCTCCCAAAGTACTTTAATGTTAGTGGGTAATTCGTGGGCTGGAGCTTCTGCCGCCAGAGATTTAGAAGACAGAAGGGGGGCTCTGCAGCTGCCACCTGCCCTCTTTTGGGGGTAAATAGTCAGCATGCCTGCAAGAATGCAATCCTCATAATCTTACCATGTCCGTTTTATCATTTAGCACAAATGACTAAGAGGGCAACAGAAGTGTTTTTTTCTCCCCCAATATTTTCTTTTCAGGAATTTTGCTAGACTGGGGTCTTAAAGAACCCCTCCTCCCTTCTTTCTAAGAGCCTCTCACACAAACCCCGCAAGCCTCGAACAAAAGCACCCACCACATTCAGGCCAAAGAGTGCCAAAATAACAAGTGGTTGGAATCTTCCGATTAGACATCAGAACAGTGTTTTTCAACCACTGTGCCGCGCGGCACACTAGTGTACCGTGAGATATTGTTTGGTGTGCCGTGGTAGATTATGTCATTTCACCAGACAGTGAGGGTATTGACATGAAAATAATAAAATACACAATTGATTGCATCATTTGAGTGTCAATGTTGTCTGTCTATCTGTGTTGGCCCTGTGATGAGGTGGCGACTTGTCCAGGGTGTACCCCGCCTTCCGCCTGAATGCAGCTGAGATAGGCTCCAGCAAACCCTGCAACCCCGAAAGGGACAAGCGGTAGAAATGGATGGATAGATGGATTAAACCATTATATTATATAATTAATTGTTCTTTTAAAGTAGGAGTTTTTCCAGACAGTATGAAAACAGCTAAGGTCATCCCTTTGACTTAAAACTGGAGATAAACATACATTTGGTAATTATAGACCAGTATCTCTAACCTGACTTTCACCAGACCCTTGTAGTTCGCTGAGCTCCACACAAGGGTCTGGGCTCGAAGGCATTGCAAACTCCTTCCAGATAGCAAAAAATAATGAACCAATCAGGATCGCCGGGCGGGATTTCATAGATGTGACGTAGCGCCGAAGCTACTGTTAGATTCAAACAACATTCAAACAACAACAGCTCTCGCTGCGTCGTGTGCTGACTTTGATTCTGCTATTGCAACTGTTTTGTCGAATCTTTCAAATATTAATTCTTTAAAAGATGAACAGAAAGCGGTTTTGAACAGAGAACGGATGTTTTGGCTCTTCTTCCGACCGGGTTTGGATTTCCCAGCGTCGCTCTCATCAGCGTCACGGGTTGATTTCGATGTGAGTGGTTGAAGTAGCACGTCATTTAAGATAACGGACAAGTGGTTTATGCAATCGCATACAATGATTTTTTTTACAAGGCCCCGCCTTCTGAAATACATCTCCTATTAAGAACTCCCAGATCAATGTGTGGAGCTCAGCGAACTACAAGGATCTGGCGAGACTCAGGTTACAGTATCTCTCCTACCTCAATTGTCAAAAGTGCTTGAAAAACTGTTTGTTAATACATTAGACTAACCTGACTCTCGCCAGATCCTTGTTGTTCGCTGAACTCCTGTGATGGTTAATATAAAGGTCCCTTAGTCTGACCAGGCCTGAGGTCTGCCATAGAGAAAAAGCTTTATCTGTGTTTGAAGGAAGAAAGAGATAGTTATTATGAATGGAGCTGTAGTTAGATAATCCCCGGAGTCCAAAATAGCATCTAAATTGAGACCAAATTCTAAGAGTAGAGATAACAATTGGGTTTCATGTAAACTGAGATGATTGAAAAGGCAGTTTTGATGTAAGCAGAGCTAGGAGCGAAGTAGAACATGATTCAGCTTCCAGTCTGCACCAACTCAATTCAGGTTCGTAAAATCTTATGTTAGGGAGTGACAAACCACCTACGGACCTGTGCCTCTGTAAAAATTCTCTCCGTATCCTAGGAATTTTGCCTTTCCAAATAAAGGATGAGATTAATTTATATACAGCATTAAAAAAGGAGTTTGGTAAAAAGATTGGGTCTTTTCTGTGTCTTTGCATGTTCTCCCCGTGACTGCGTGGGTTCCCCCCAGGTACTCTGGCTTCCTCCCACCTCCAAAGACATGCACCTGGGGATAGGTTGATTGGCAACACTAAATTGGCCCTACTGTGTGAGTGTGAATGTTGTCTATCTGTGTTTTGCCCTGCGATGAGGTGGCGACTTGTCCAGGGTGTACCCTGCCTTCTGCCCCAATGCAGCTGGGATAGGCTCCAGCCACCCCCGTGACCCCGAGAGGGACAAGCGGTAAAAACTGGATGGATGGATAGACACTTGGGAGGTTTCTAATCTTTTCATGGCTATTAAGTAGAGTAAACATGGACATCAACGTGGCTCTACGTTAGCTTTATTTTTCAACTCACTTTTGTAAACAACTTACAGAATGTACGTAACATGTAAGCAAACACCATCGTTATATCTTTGTAATCAAAGTGTGTGTATATATATATATATATATATATATATATATATATATATATATATATATATATATATATATATATATATATATATATATATATATATATATATATATATATTAGGTAGGGGTGTAACGGTACGTGTATTTGTATTGAACCATTTCGGTACGGGAGGTTCGGTTTGGTTCGGAGGTGTACCGAACGAGTTTCCACACGAACATATTAAGCTAAGCTAAAGTCTTAACAAGCTGCTCCGCTTCCTTCTGCCTGTCTCTGTCAGTACACAGCACCCAGCATTGTCCCACCCACACAACCATCTGATTGGTTACATACAGAGTGGTAACAGCCAATCAGCAGTGCGTATTCAGAGCGGTAACAGCCAATCAGCAGTGCGTATTCAGAGCGCATGTAGTCAGTGCTTAGCGTTTAGCAGGTAAGCATCAGGCAGCGGACTCTCCCTAAATTATAATAAACACCTCCCAGTCAACTACTAGTAACATCACTATGAGCCCGTTGACCTTCTAGAAATATAAACTGCAGCTCAGCTCGCTCGCAGTCCTGGATTGAAGTGAAGGCTAATTCGCTTTTAGCGTAACGTTAGCTCATTTTGCGGTGTGTGTGCGTGTGTGCGTGTGCGTGTGTGTGCGTGTGTGTTTGTGTGCGTGTGTGTGTGTGTGTTACGGACAGCAAAGCCCTGTCTGTCTGTTATTTCACTTTACCTTTTTCTGTGTTGATTGAGCTGTGTTGAAGCAGCAAAAAAGGACATTATGTTAAATGAAGAGTTTCTGTCTCTGATAGGTGATATACAAACCCCGTTTCCATATGAGTTGGGAAATTGTGTTAGATGTAAATATAAACGGAATACAATGACTCGCAAATCCTTTTCAACCCATATTCAATTGAATGCACTACAAAGACAAGATATTTGATGTTCAAACTCATAAACTTTTTTTATTTTTTGCAAATAATAATTAACTTAGAATTTCATGGCTGCAACACGTGCCAAAGTAGTTGGGAAAGGGCATGTCACCACTGTGTTACATGGCCTTTCCTTTTAACAACACTCAGTAAACGTTTGGGAACTGAGGAGACACATTTTTTAAGCTTCTCAGGTGGAATTCTTTCCCATTCTTGCTTGATGTACAGCTTAAGTTGTTCAACAGTCCGGGGGTCTCTGTTGTGGTATTTTAGGCTTCATAATGTGCCACACATTTTCATCGGGAGACAGGTCTGGACTACAGGCAGGCCAGTCTAGTACCATGGTAACGTTGTTTGGATGGCAACATATGTTGCTCCAAAACCTGTATGTACCTTTCAGCATTAATGGCGCCTTCACAGATGTGTAAGTTACCCATGTCTTGGGCACTAATACACCCCCATACCATCACAGATGCTGGCTTTTCAACTTTGCGCCGAGAACAATCCGGATGGTTCTTTTCCTCTTTGGTCCGGAGGACACAACATCCACAGTTTCCAAAAACAATTTGAAATGTGGACTTGTCAGACCACAGAACACTTTTCCACTTTGTATCAGTCCATCTTAGATGAGCCCAGGCCCAGCGAAGCCGACGGCGTTTCTGGGTGTTGTTGATAAACGGTTTTCGCCTTGCATGGGAGAGTTTTAACTTGCACTTACAGATGTAGCGACCAACTGTAGTTACTGACAGTGGGTTTCTGAAGTGTTCCTGAGCCCATGTGGTGATATCCTTTACACACTGATGTCGCTTGTTGATGCAGTACAGCCTGAGGGATCGAAGGTCACGGGCTTAGCTGCTTCAAGCAGTGATTTCTCCAGATTCTCTGAACCCTTTGATGATATTACGGACCGTAGATGGTGAAATCCAATAGCTGGTTGAGAAAGGTTTTTTCTTAAACTGTTCAACAATTTGCTCACGCATTTGTTGACAAAGTGGTGACCCTCGCCCCATCCTTGTTTGTGAATGACTGAGCATTTCATGGAATCTACTTTTATACCCAATCATGGCACCCACCTGTTCCCAATTGGCCTGTTCACCTGTGGGATGTTCCAAATAAGTGTTTGATGAGCATTCCTCAACTTTATCAGTATTTATTGCCACCTTTCCCAACTTCTTTGTCACGTGTTGCTGGCATCAAATTCTAAAGTTAATGATTATTTGCACAAAAAAAAATGTTATCAGTTTGAACATCAAATATGTTGTCTTTGTAGCATATCCAACTGAATATGGGTTGAAAATGATTTTCAAATCATTGTATTCCGTTTATATTTACATCTAACACAATTTCCCAACTCATATGGAAACGGGGTTTGTAATAATATAACTATATCATTAAGCCTACATGAACTCCATGGTGTTCAGGGATGAATAGTCTCTCCTATTGCTATTGTACTATTTTTAAGCTATAGTTACATTAATCATTAGTAATGGAGCAGCCTAGTTTTGAATGGCAGGGTCCCTGCTATTACATGTTGATAAAAATATAACATTTACATAATAATAATCAACTGCAGGCTTCCCAAATGCTGTAATACATTAAGCATGATGAGTTGTTTTGAAACTGTTTAATGTTGCACTTTTTATAAGTAGAGAAAAGTTTTGTCATTTTATTTAATCTGAGCAACAATTTGAGGCAGTTTAATGTGGATTAACGTGGGCAGAATTATTATAGTGTTCCCAATGTTTAAAGGATAAAGCCATTGTTTCCAAATTTGGTAAATAACCAAAAAATGTATATTTTTTTGTTTTCTTACTGTACCGAAATGAACCGAACCGTGACCTCTAAACCGAGGTACGTACCGAACCGACATTTTTGTGGACCGTTACATCCCTAATGTTAGGGCTGTCAAACAATTCAAATATCTATCGTTATTTGTTCATAGTTAACTTAAAAGGGACAAGCGGTAGAAAATGGATGGATGGATAATCGCGATAAACTTTTTCATCATTAATTGGTGTACCCTAGACAGATAATTTTCAGGGGTGGCGGGTCCATCCCAGCTGTAATCTGTGATATTTCTACCTGAATAAATGCTTCTTATTTTCTGTACATTACATGTTGTACAAGTTAATGGCCTTCATATTGCTACGTGACAATGTTTTAACCTTCTCTATTAATTAATAAAATGTACTATTGAGTCTGCTTATCATTCTGTAATTGAGGACTTGACCACAGCATGTTGTAAAATAATTTACACAATATTTCAGCCAGACTTTCTCTCATTGAAAGACGCCAGTGTCATCTTAAATTGTGAAGGTTGCTGTCCGCGGGTATATCTCGAATATATTAAAGTACGTTCACAGCGCGGACTCGCTGCCTCCGCTCCAGACACCCCATGCGTATAGTTTACGTCATCACAACATCGGTTTTGAGAGCACTATTCCGGTAAAGAAAGTACGTATTTTTCCGGCCAAATTTTCAGTGCATCATTAGTCAATAGTGTGCAAAATAAACTATACGTAGCCATTCCTACTGTAACTACCTGCTGGTGTTAATGTGTATGTTAGTGTGTTATAATGGTCGTTTTTCCTATGGTCTGTGACCACACCGTATCGGCGGAGAATGAACAAGTGTTGTGTGTCTAGGAGAGAAGCACAGAGGCAGACGTGTGTTTACGGCAGAAATACTTGCTGGAATTGGGCCTGAATTGGCAACAAAAGCTAACAAGACTTTGTTTGTTTTCTTCTGGACGCTACAATACAATATATTACTTTATTTTGTTAGGTGTGGCGGCTAATATGAAGGAGAAACCCTAAATGTAGTTAAAGGCCTACTGAAACCCACTACTACCGACCACACAGTCTGATAGTTTATACATCAACGATGAAATATTAACATTGCAACACACGCCAATACGGCCGGGTTAACATATAAAGTGCAATTTTAAATTTCCCGCTAAACTTCCGGTTGAAAACGTCTATGTATGATGACGTATGCGCGTGACGTCAATCGTTGAAACGGAAGTATTCGGTCCCATTGAATCCAATACAAAAAGCTCTGTTTTCATCTCAAAATTCCACAGTATTCTGGACATCTGTGTTGGTGAATCTTTTGCAATTTGTTTAATGAACAATGAAGACTGCAAAGAAGAAAGTTGTAGGTGGGATCGGTGTATTAGCGGCGGTCTACAGCAACACAACCAGGAGGACTTTGAGATGGATAGCAGACGCGCTAGCCGCCGACCTCACCTTGACTTCCTCCGTCTCCGGGCCGCCGACCGCATCTATGATCGGGTGAAGACTTTCGTCGCTCCGTCGATCGCTGGAACGCAGGTGAGCACGGGTGTTGATGAGCAGATGAGGGCTGGCTGGCGTAGGTGGATAGCTAATGTTTTTGGCATTGCTCTGTGAGGTCCCGTTGCTAAGTTAGCTTCAATGGCGTCATTAGCAACAGCATTGTTAAGCTTCGCCAGCCTGGAAAGCATTAACCGTGTATTTACATGTCCATGGTTTAATAGTATTGTTGATTTTCTGTCTATCCTTCCAGTCAGGGGTTTATTTATTTTGTTTCTATCTGCATTTAAGCCCGATGCTATCACGTTAGCTCCGTAGCTAAAGAGCTTCACCGATGTATTGTCGTGGAGATAAAAGTCACTGTGAATGTCCATTTCACGTTCTCGACTCTCATTTTCAAGAGGATATAATATCCGAGGTGGTTTAAATTACAAATCCGTGATCCACAATAGAAAAAGGAGAGAGTGTGGAATCCAATGAACCCTTGTACCTAAGTTACGGCCAGAGCGAAAAAAGATACGTCCTGCACTGCATGCTAGTCCTTCACTCTCACGTTCCTCATCCACGAATCTTTCATCCTCGCTCAAATTAATGGGGTAATCGTCGCTTTCTTGGTCCGAATCTCTTTCGCTGCATTGAAAACAATGGGAAATTGTGAGCAGCCCTTCCTCCTGTGACGTCACGCTACTTCCGGTAGGGGCAAGGCTTTGTTTTATCAGAGACCAAAAGTTGCAAACTTTATCGTCGTTGTTCTATACTAAATCCTTTCAGAAAAAATATGGCAATATCGCGAAATGATCAAGTATGACACATAGAATGGATCTGCTATCCCCGTTTAAATAAAAAAGTAGGCCTTTAAACTGAATGTATAGCGTAGCGCTTTTATTTTGAAGCCAGAAAAGTGTGTGATTGTTTTGAGAAAGTGTCTTGACATGTTTTGATGTCGCATCGACTGTTTGCAGTAAAAAAAAAAGTCTCCTTTCGACATCCTGCTGACCGTCTTTCATTCTGTTGAGCTTGTATGTCATTTTACTTACTAAAGCAGTAACAATCTAAATGTTATGTTATCACTGCACTTTAACCGTAATCTGAACACGGAAGTGAAGCACCACCCACCTCTGAACGGCATGCGCAGTAGGGATTTGCTGAAGGGAGGTCGCCTATTCTCATAGCGAAAAATAGTCCTTTCTGGTCGGGAGACTTGCCATGGCTTTGAACCTGATATTTCCAAAAGGTAGACTTTATTTTCTTCTTTTGTCCATTTGTGGCACATCAGTAGCAAGTGAACTGCAGCCAAGTTCCCCCTTCATACGGCAGTGTGTCAAAAAGGAAGTGTTTGCGTTAATCAGCTATTAAAAAAATGTGTGCCGTTATTGAAATTTATAGTTAACGCGTTATCGCATTAACATTGACAGCCATAATATATATATGTGTATATATTTATGTGTGTGTGTGCATATATACATATGTATTTATATATATATATACATATATATATATATATATATATATATATATATATACTGTATATATATCCATTCATCCATCCATTTCAACACACATATGATACACACAGATACATACACACACATTATATACATACATTTTTTTTTATACATTTTACAATTTATAATGTATGAAAGTCATACTTTAGGCTTGAGCTTGGATTGTGCTTCTATGCATTTAGCGTGTTAGCTCCCCTTGTCGTCGGCTCACAATGGCAAATAGAGAGATTAGGAGGCTTAAAGAGCTGAATCAAATTGAATATTTAAAAATGATTTCAAATGTTGATTTGAAATCAAAGGAGAACGTGATCGTCAAGCGAGCAATAAAGTTTGGAGGGAGAGGAGCGAGCCTCCATAAACAGCATGACCCAGGCTTTATTATCGTATCAAAAATAGAAATTTTTATGGGTGTCTTAATGACTTATATACTGTATACTTGTATTTGCTATTTGTGAATGGTTTTGGAAAGTAACATCCGCAAACAGCAGGAAGCTACTGCACTGTCCTTAAACTATTTTCAAATCATCCTTCACAATTTTGAGGAAACCCACCAATTTTGCACCATTCTAAAGGGCAGTGGTAATAATCAAGAGCAGGGTCAGGAACCCAAATTGGACACGGGCCAGTGTTTTTTGGGTTGTCGACTGTCAGAGTGATATGTTAGCCTTTTTAAGTAAGAGACATACTTTCTTGGCTTTTATGATTTATGTTTGTTGTTCATGTTCTGTTTTGAGTTCTTATTCTTTGGTTTATGTTCGGTCAACTAATATGGCAGTACATGATGATGTACTTGGCTTGTAATAATCCGATTATTTAAATACATTTGGAACTATGGAAAGGGACAAACGGTAAAAAATGGATGGATGGATGGATACATCTCTATTGAGAAAGTGCATAAATAAGTATGGACTACGAATTAGTAATAATTCATACAGAGACTTTGGCAAGTTGTTTATTATATCTGGTTCTTTTTACATCGCTACACTATGAAATGAACAACGGATTTGCTTTACTGTACTTCACTTGTCTTCAGCAACCACCTATTATGTATAAAAGTGTTTAGACTTAGACTTCCTTTTTATTGTCATTCAAATTTGAACTTTACAGCACAGATAAGAACGAAATTTCGTTACATAAGCTCATGGTAGTGCAGGATAAAAAAGCAATAAGGTGCATATATAAATAAATAAATATATATAAATAATATATAAATATATATATCAAATAAATAAATATATATAAATAAATAAGCTTGTTACATAAGCTGCACACCTAGTGGCAATGTACGTGTCTCGTCATGTCTTCTCTATTCATGTGCAGTAGTTTGAATAGTAAGATTGATCGCATTGGAAAGGTTGCTCTCCAGAAAATACCGCCACATACTCATAGAATATGAGTACAGTAGTAGCTTTATCAGGCATCCTGCATGTTTTTCCACTGTGTATTTATGTGTGTGTACATGCAGTAACTTGTGTTAAAAATCCTGTGGCAATGACATTTTCCTTTGTCACTTCCTCTGTGACTGCAACTTGAGGCAGATTATAATTACTAATGTCAAAAGTTGTTCATAAATATAATTGTTTTGAATCATTATTTTTTTATTTGCAATTATGTTACAATTATATTAACACGCTGTTCCTGTGAACTTTAGGAATCCTTCTTAAATATTCTCAATGGAAATGCATTCGTTCAAAGTAATGGTGGCCTTTTTAAGGGTTTTGATTATAATAGTCTAAGAAGAACACACAATTAATTCATACAGTAGCTAATTTAAGGGGTTTGTTTTGGATTCGAGTAATGTGTGTTACTGCATGCACAATTTTCACAACTGATAGTAACATGTCAAGCTTTTCTGCAAATACTGTACATCTTGGATGCTGTATTTTGCTGTAGCTGACCTTCTGAAATGAAAAAAATAAAGAGTCCCAGCTGAACTTCTTGTGGGATCTATAACATCCTGTTATTGTACTTACGGTTTCATGTAACATTGGTGGAAACTAACTTGAAAGCAGTTCATGTAACCACTGATTCATGACCAGAGTCAGAAAGAGAGAGATTGAAAGAAAGAGTGAGGGTCTGAAAGACAGGAACTAAAAAGATAAGAGAAGGGCAAACACTGAAGGAACATTTTGATGTATTTTATTTATAAATAGGACTGTTTGAGTATGTGTCATAGTACTTTTTTATTAAACCTGTTAAGGTTTGTAGTGTAGAAATACACCAGCATACTGTAAATAATTATTTGAAAGTACATATTGGCTCCACTATTTAAGGAAAATGTTACTTAACCCTTAGAGTACCGTATACTGGGGACTTTTTTGGCCTTTCAGGTTTGCTTTATTTTTTGAAATAATTGTGTTTGTGTAATCCGAATGGAATTATTTTTTTCATCCATCCATCTATTTTCTACCGTTTGTGTCCCTTTTAGTAATTTGCTTCATATTTTTTCATATATCAATGATATACTGAGATAGTTTTAGCCCATTTAAAGGGGAACTGCACTTTCTTTGGAAATGTGCCTTTTCACAATCCTTATGAGAGACAAGAATGCATTCAAATTTGTAATAATCTGCTCGTTCTTGATGGCTAGCAATGCAGCTAATGAGACCAATCCATTCTGCCTCTAAGTCACTTAAAAAATGCATCCAAAAACCGCCAACGATACTTCATTTACCTTCCGTAACCTGTATAATAACCGACTTTGTTACTGTAAGAGCGAACACTGAGGAACTCTTTTTCTAGCATAGTAACACATCGTCTTGCGACAACATACTACGGTGTTAGCCGTCAGCTAGCTACGGCAAAAGGTAAGCTAGCTACTGCGTTAACAGCTGAATAGCTTTTGAGTTTGTAATACACAACACAATGCAATAGGACACCCAGCTGTACTGACTTAAAAGCATGAACAATCATATTACAGTATCTGTAAAGTATTGGCCCACATTTCATGTTTTGTTTGTACAGAGCTAGCTCAACAATGTATGCGGTTGTACTAACACAGTGGTTCTTAACCTTGTTGGAGGTACCGAACCCCACCAGTTTCATATGCGCCTTCACCAAACCCTTCTTTAGTGAAAAATAAAAATAAAACAATTTTTCAAATTCAAGACAAAGTTATGTTTTTTACTGGTGCACAAAATGAACTGTGCATGAACATCACCTTGTTCAAAGAACAACACAAACACAGTGCATGAACTCACAACAAATTACACACCTGCAAATCAGGTGGAAAATTAGAGGGAAAATTGTTTGGGGGTATCCATAATACGCCCATAGAGAGAAGTTTTTATTTACACGATGAGTTGGGTATGTCTTGAACTCAGCGGTGGAGGCTCCGCCAAACCCCTGAGGCCGACTCACCGAACCCCTATGGTTCGATTGAACCCAGGTTAAGAACCACTGTACTAACAGTAGCATGGTGTGCTGTTTGTATCATTATCAATATTATCGTGACATTTGGTCCAAATAGCCGGGGACATTTTTTCTGGTTTAGTTTGGGTAGGCATACCATTTATGTCGGCATAGCTTGGTTCCAAGTTCCACATTTACAGTGTCAAGACATGCCGACCTCGTCTGCTCCAACATTTCAGCCTCTCCTTTATCCCACTACCCCAGCCCTTTAACATTTACTAAATGGATAATAAATAACATATTTTTGCACATTTCTCAATATGAAAAAATGGAGGCACCAGCCACCTCGAAAGGGACAAATGGTAGAAATGGATGGATGGATGGAAATTAAATCAACTGGGCATTCGAATGGTTTAAAAAAACAGACGTGTTGGCTAAACTTTTCCCTACACTTTTAAATTCCTGGGGCTTTTTGGTCCTGGTGGCACTTAACTGCTAGTAAATGATGTATGCCCCAGAGGGTTAACAGTAGGGATGTATACCGAGAGCCAGTATTTTTGGTACCAGTTCCTAATTTGGTCTGTACAGGAAGACCGTTAAGATTCTGGACAAATGATATAGAATATATCGATATATTGATATATCCATTCTAGTTAACCGTCGCATAATTATGACACCGCTGGCGACAGCAGGTTATAACAACCGCACCTATTCAACGCATGATGAGGGACACGGGAAGGACTTGATAATCAGCTGGGAATATTCAAAAATAAGGAAACAAAAGCCATCAGGTTATTACGCCACATTACTGACTTCTTTTTATAGACATCAATTAATGAGCAATAAATATTCCTACCCCACGCTCGAGGAAAAAACAACCCCGCCCAACATGTACCTCACAAAATAAACCTGTACACCACTTAACGTTTGTAACACAATATCCCTCCCCAAAAGTCACGCACAATTAGCAAGTTAAAGGAATGCTAAAAAGTGCAGTTAGTTTGAAGTGGAAGCCATGGCTTTACTCTACGCATCCACCTTTACTGTTCTCCTGGCATTGATCCCTGTGTTACAGTACTTCACAGGCCAAGATTAATCCACTTAAAAAGGGTTAAAAAAACATAAAGTGGCTCTGAAGCAAGAATAGCAGCGGTTGACGGGTGTCCAGTTGGTGTCTGTCGTCACTCTTTTGCATGGGCCATCTTCCCTAAATAAACGTCCACCCAATATGTAAATTGCTTTTATGGATACATATTATATATTTTATATGATATAGCATGCAAAAGGTATGTGCTCTGCACATGAATGTCATACATAAATCACATTTCCAGCTGACTGCACAAACTTCTACAGCAGAGGTCTCAAACTTAGTTTACCTGGGGGCCGCTGGAGGCAGAGTCTGGGCCGCATCAGGTATTCCACATGAAAAGCTTTGTTAAAAAAATGACAATCTTCATAAATGTCTTCATATTTATTTTTTAACACAAAGGATGGAAAATAAATACACAAATTAAGAATCAGTAAGTAAATACAGGTTTGGGGATGTGGAATATATTTTAATTGCACTTGGTGCCACAGTGAGTTTATCTAGTTCAGTGATTCTCAAACTGTGGTAAGTGTACCACTAGTGGTACATGGGCTCCATCTAGTGGTAGGCCAATGAATCACTTGATTACAGTACAGTGTTTTATTTTCCTATATTCAAACACAGTGTTACTGTTCAAACTGTGTGTAACGATACAGTGGCAACATTTTTGAATATACTTGTTAAATAAAACCTCTGCTTTGTTTTTATTGAGTACTTAGGCTTACTACGTGACTGTATTTTAATGTTGGTCTTCATGGTGCTGCTTGGAGAGCCAAGTTTTTTTTGAGGTGGTACTTGGTGTAAAAATTTTGAAAACCACTGATCAAGTCTATTAGTCTATTTTCTCCGACACTTATCTTACTCGACTAATCATGAGTCAGTCACTCATGCACAAATAATAAGAAAAATTATGTGTTCATTACCTCTAGTTTGACAGTTGACTACAACTCTGAGGGAAAAAAAATGCATTTATAAACATGAAATTAGGCTTATTTATGAGAACATTAACAACTTCACTGCACATTTGATGTACTGCTCAGTCAAGTCTTAAATTTGGAAATGTTTTTACAAAGTCCACAAATTATGTTTCAACAATTTATATTGTGTTGTGTTTGCCCTAAAGACTGTCTTTCTATGATCTATAAACAATGTGAGCTATGCATGCAGAGATATGTTTAAAGTCAATGTTAAGGACAGCTGCCCTGCCATACTCTGTGTCATTCTCCAATAGGGTTCTTTGTAAGGGGTCATGGGTCATTAACTTGATATGCAGCTTCAAGTGGGTGCACAATGCTCAGAGGGGTCGCCTCCAGCTGAAGATTCCCATGCAGGGTGTCACGCTGACATGGCTCATTTTTAAAAGATAACCTTGGCCTATAGGCTCTCATGCATTTTTGGGACCTATGGGAAACAGACTCTTGTTCTATTTGTATTCAGCATGGAATTCCCACACACTGTCATGTCAT